>NW_019525503.1:793710-851374 GCF_002814215.2 Seriola lalandi dorsalis
GGAGCAGTTTGTCCTTCACACATCTCCCTCTTCTTTGTCTCGCAGGAGCTTTTAGTTTAGCTGTTGGAGTTTGTGAATAGTCAAAACACAAGCTCCTCGTTGGCCGACTGAGTGTGTGTGATGTTGTTGGAGAGCGTGCATTGGGAACACTTGAGAGAGAGAGAGAGAGAGAAGAAGAGAGAGGTTGATTGAGGGAAAGAGAGTGGACGGGCGAGCTGGCGTAGCGGCGAAGAGATATTCTCTGCAGCGTGTTCCCTCTCCATCCGGGGAGGCCAGCTCTTAATCTGCTGCCTCTGTGGGCAGGCGGAGACAGAAGGAGAGATGGCGGTGTGAGAGAGAGAGAGAAGGAGGGAGGCGGAGTTACCTGGAATGACCTGAAAGATTGCTGCAACATAACAAACAAACAAACAACAAAAAACAAAACAAAACAAAACAAAAACGAAGAAGAAAGGCAGAGACAGAGTGGGAGGACAAAACCAACATTTGAAAAGAAGAAAGGTTTTACATTCCTTGGATGCTAATCCGACAAAGAGAGAATATAGGTTTATTGATATCCGCACAGTATATAACCAAGAAAACTACTGACTGGCTTGAAGCAAGGCTATGTAACTTTTACAAAGCAGAAAGTTGAAGCATGAGCTGTAAACCACAGACTTTGCTTTATTCCGAGCTTTTGCTGCTACAGCCAGTCAGGTATGACTGGAACTGCATATTCTAGTTGTATAAAAGAGAGTTGGTGTCAGGCTACATTTGTCTGAAGCATCGTCAGTCAGGGCCAAAATATTTTTCTAATTCAAAGTTCACACAAAAGTGTCTGAAAGTGTCTTATTGAGGGATACTTTTAGGAAACTGTATTAGACCAACACATTTCAGCTTGCGTGCTTCATCAGGGTCGTTACAAAACATATCGCAAGTGACATTTAAACGGGAAAAGTATGAGACAGAAAAAAGGAAAAACAGCCAATTGTGTGCAATTTCTTTGGGTGGGGTCAGAGTGAATATCACTAGGTGATACAAAATCTATCTAATATGTAGGATAGCTAGTTAAATCTCTTTCTCCCTCCTCTTTCTCTTTCCTCTTCTTCCTCTCCCCGTCGTCTCGGCTGATTGTTGGCACGTGACTTCACTTCCTGTATCACTTCCTGTATCACTTCCTGTATCACTTCCTTGATGTTTCAAATTGTGGGCAGCCGCTGCAAATTGTCTATAGTGGATATACGGTCTGTGATGTTTGAATACACATTGTGTACAATAAAATATAATAAAAAATAATACAGACAACATGTTAGCAAACCAAAATGTTTGATGAAAATGTTATGAGGCGTCTCAGCCTCTCTCTCTCTCTCTCTCTCTCTCTCTCTCTCTCTCTCTCTCTCTCTCTCACTCTGCAGGAAAACAGTTTTGTAGCTGCGCTCTGTTTGGGAGATAATTGCCTAGACCTTTGTCGTCTGCTCCCTGAGCCTGTCTAAAGAGGATATAGTCACACACACACACACACATACACACACACACACACAAAAAGCTCCATCTTCAGAATTAGTGATGACTTAACGACAGCAGATCTGTTGGCATGCCTGCCTGTGTGTTTGTTTGAGCATTCATAAACACACACATGCACGCACACACGCACACACACACACACACACACACACACACACACACACACACACACACACACACACACAGTGTCCTCATGTCTTGTAGACTGTGACAGAATCTATTCGCCCACCTGCTCCTCTTCATTATCCAAAATGCAGAGCTGGAGATGTAGGGCAGAATATCTGGCTGGTTACGTTCCTCTCCTGTCTCTCTCCTCCCTCTCCTCCTTTTCTTCCTCTTGTCTTTGTTCCTTCTCTCCCTTTTGTTACGTCTCCATCTGTTTCCCCCTCCTGTTCCTCTTGCCTCCCCATTCGCGTCTACCTTCTCCTTTCTTTACCATCTTTTCATCTCCTCGTTTCCTCTCGTTTCCTCTCTGCCCTTCTGCTCCCCTCCTCTCATCTTTTCTTCTTCTCTGGTTTCCTCTTCTCTCTTTTTTTTTGTTTACTCTCCGTCCTCCCCTCTCATCTTTTGTTTCCTTGTTTCCTCTCCTCTCGTTTCTTTCTTTCATCTCCTCTCTTGTCACCTCACCCCTTGTTTCTCTTCTTCTCTCCTCTTGTTTCGCCTCCTCTCCTCTCCCCTCCCTCACACCTCAGCATGCTCGCCACGTATTCAATTATTCTGGACTTGATTACATGCTTAAAATGCGACATTGAAGGGCGAACAGCTACTTACTCTCCAAAGGAAATCTATTGGCATCCTGCTTACGATGCTGCAAGGTTTCTCCCAGCTTTGGTTTTGTTTACGCAATTTCAGAAGCGGGTGTCCTACTTTGGTGCTGGCAGGTGTGTGTTGTGTGGAGCGAGGGGGGGTGGGAGGGTGGGGGGGTTTCTGATGGTGGTAGTCACCATGATTCAAAGGCCTTTTAATACCTGTTCATTACAGATAACGCCCTGATCTCCACTTGGGTACAATATGCTATTTAAGTTGGATAACGCAAAATCACTGAACTTGTTATCGGCTGATTGATGCAAACACTCCCGAGTGACCTCTCCTGGTGTTGTCGTCATTCACCCCCTCACACACACACAGCGTCACACACACACACACAGCGTCACACACACACACACACACACACACACACAGCATCACACACACACACACAGCATCACACACACACAGCAACACATACACACACAGCGTCACACATACACACAGCGTCACACACACAGCATCACACAGACACAGCCCTACAGATAAACGGGCAAACCGTTTATCCACATGACTGGAGACCTTAAATGAAACTGTAGAGAGCACAGTCAGGTGGCTGTCAATCAAGCAGCGTTACACGCCCACACTGTCCTGAGCGGGTCGTTAATCAGCCAATTAAGTGAAAACACCTGTGTGGGTCTATTTAAAAACCTGCAGTCGTCATTGTAGGAGCAGATGTGCAACATTTAGCGTTTACACTTCGGTGACTTTTTTAGAATCAATTTAAACTGACTCCCTAAGTTTTTTTTATTTTTTAATTAATTTTCCAAACATAAAAGAAAGAAATACAAAAATACATATATTTTCCACATTGCCCCTGTGGCATCTACTAGGCTAGTACTAGGCAATATCCCAAGTTTTATATCTCTGCACACGTTGCCAGTCATGATGCAAAATTGCGATGACTCATTAAGGTCTGAAATTTAATGCAGACTAACTAGTAAAGTATTGACGGTCTGTCGCGGCTGCAGACACGTCTGCGTCGCAGCACACCAGCTGAGTGATGTCGTTTGGGTGAATTAACCCTTTTATAGATTTTTAAAACTACAAAGGATCAACGTAACCTTTGTCGGTTATGGTTGCAAAGGAACATTCAGGTAGTGTGTGTGTGTGTGTGTGTGTGTGTGTGTGTGTGTGTGAAGCATTACTCATAATTTGGGGTGCAGGTGAGACCATTGGAAAAGTTCTAATGCATCAGTGAATAACTCACGTGTGGATGTGGAGAACCAGTGGAAGAGGCAGGTGGAGAGGTGGAGGAGGGAGTGACTCTGAAACAATGTAGAAGTTATTAGTTATAAGTGTAAAACAGGATCAGGGTCAGGGTGACACCTTCAGTGGCTCCAAGAGTTTGAGCCCCCCCCCCCCCGTCCTTGGTTGTAGGTGAGTTAGGCTCAGTGCACTGGTTTATTCATCCCTCCCACTGGTGTGATGGAGAGCCTTGGCATGAATTATTCTCATTTTCATTTCCTGACATTGAGACCATCCCTTGTGGACCTTCGGCTGGGACTTTTAGTGACGCTGCTGTAGCGACGGGGATGACACCGTATCATCAATAATGTTAAGAATTATTCAAAGTCAAAGTCAAGTACATCCTGAATGAAACTGACAAATCTTTCTGAGAATGTACCGTGTTGCCTTTTCAGGATTTGAAGTTTTCACAAATAGATCCCACTATGATGTGCGGAGGACGGTGCTGCTGAAAATAAACACTCACGATAATGAATTTGTTTTTTTGTGTGTATTGTCTTTTTCTTTTAATTACTTGTTGTCAATGAGGCACAATTATTTTTAGCAAGTTAAAAATGCTCAAGTAATTATCCATCTCCTTTACAAACTGAATCCCGAGTATCACTTAGTGCTGTTTTCAACATAATAAAAACAACAGCATTTGGGAATATGTGTTCATAAACAATATGCCCAGGACCTGCATCAAGTCCACTGAACCAATTATAAAACTGATTTTTTACAGTGTTATTCTAGGACCTATTACGCTCATTTCCAGCTCTCCGATTCCACTTGTGGCTTTTGCAGGATATAGTTGGAAAATAAGTCCTTGTTTATCTCAAACCGCCTCTCATGCTGAACCTCCAGGAGCCTGTCGAGGTGCAGTGCAGTCAGAGCTTCATCTGCTCGCTGGTGTGGAGGTTCTCAAAGCAAACTGTAAAACTAAGTTAACACATTTGATTGGGAAATGGCAACTTCTCAAATCCATCCGTCACGTTTAGATGCAGAACGTGATCCAGAATATGAGGGTTGACAGCACAAAACATCCACAGCGACATGGATCACAGCAGGATGTCTCTGTGTAGCAGCTATTACACCCATTTTTCCTGCTTACGGTCTGACATTATGGAGGATTTAGTTTTTCAATCACAATCTGTTTATAAAAATGTTTCTATAAACGCCCGTTAATAGTTGAACATGTGTGAAATGTCAGTGGAAAATATCTGCCATCAGGAAATACATAACTTTACTTTTACATGTTTGCCTCAGCATTCGAACATTCGGCCACATTTACAAGCAATTTTCAGTAAAAATGTTGAAGCAAAAATGTTTTGTCAGGAAACACAAAAGGGTCGGTGGAGGGACAACAAAAGTAAGGATGCAAAACATCTTTTGAGGACACAAGTATTGACGAGCACAAACACAAAGATGATTACTTGTAGGATTGTAATGTCGACTATTTTGATGCCCCAGAGGCAGAACTAAGGTTTATATGTTTTTAATATTTAAAACCAGAGATTATTTTATTGCAAAATATTTAAAGCTCTCTGTAAAATGATTTTTGTAAAAGTAAAAACAACATGAGGTTGTACAGATGGTGTTGTTTATTCTTTTTGGCTGGGACCACCGATTTTCTGGTGTTTTGTTGTCACCATGAGGTTGCCAAGCAACTACCCCTCCCTAAACTGCATATGTAGCATGCACACCTTTTCCTACTGAAAATTCAGCACAGTTTAACCTGGATGTCCAGTGACAAAGCTACAGAAACACTTCTGCTTATACAGACTTAATGGCATGACAGTAGTAGTGTGGTGCTCGCACTCTTTGCTTTATTCCTCCCCCACCCACTGTTCAGCCTGACGGACACTCACTTCTATTTTCACCTGCAAGGCATCAGAACCATGCTTCTTTTAAGCTAAGCACCTAATGCTTTATGGAGATCAGTCCTAGACTTTCTCATATCTTCCACTGCCATATTACAGGGGGAGGAAAGTCCCTCAACACAGCACGAATATCTAAACATCCTGCATGTTCAAATTAATTTTACAAGACGGTTTTTATATTTCAGCAGAGAGAGCGAGGGAAAGATGATGACTAAGTGAACCACCGGGATGAATCGTCCTTTAATGAGCTGAGGTGGAGGCTGACAGTCATACAGTCCCAGAAATACACACATGCATATCTACATGTAGCTCCGGCGAGTCATTTGCACACACAGCTGGCCTACACGCTGCTCAGCTGCCGGCAGGCTCACATGTCTGAGAGGCACGCTGCTACCAGGACTGAAAGCCTGAGTCACACTGTGCAATGAGCCTCGGGCCCACTCAGAATACAACTCATCACACCTCAGTGCACGCACGCACACACACACACACACACACGCACACACACACGCACACGTACGCAGCAAATATCTCTCAGGAGTGTAATGGCGGCTCAGCAGGCTAAAGCAGATAGCAGGTACTCACAATGTCAGGGGATGATGGGATGAATACGGCTCACGACCCTTCTTGCATGTCATCTCTGCACTCTCTCTCTTTCTCTCTCTCTCTCTCTCTCTCTCTCTCTGTCACTAGTAACTGTAAGCTAGCCAATAAATAAGAACTAGCATAAAAAAAAAAATCATTTCAAAGAGTCAAAAAGCTCTTCGTTTTCACACATGAGCAAGTTTAGATTAAAAAAAAAAGTACTCTCTGCTCTGAGGTGAGCATTTTCAGTCCCCCCCCCCCCCCCCCCCCCCCCTCCCCTTTTTGTGGAGGAATATGACCCAAAAGCAAAGTGAGTTGTTGGCATCTCTTTGTGTTTGCACTGATAGCATGTTCATCTGTCTCAGTATTCGTTACATCCAAACGTTCCTGAACTATAAAACCATTTTGGTGCACAAAGGAACAACCATTGCAGCCATGTTCTGCTCTGCTTGAGGGAATGCACCCTTGGATAAAGAGACTTCAGACAGAGACGCTGACATCGTCTGCTTGCGGTTCATTCGTCCTTTCATCCTTAAGACTTCTTTCTCAAGAGCCATTGTTCTTATCACTGGCTTGCACACTGTGTAGATGTTGTGCATGTGTGTGTGTGTATGTGCCTTTATACTTAATGGGGCAATAACTGCCTGCTGACTGCTTTAACCGAGGCTTCCTCACAGTATGGTGAACATCTACTCACACTTCCAGCAGAGTGATTGATTAAGTGTCAGGGGTGTGAGTGAATTCACGTCTTGTGTGTGTCCGTGGAAAAGAGATGTAATGGCTTACAGTCACTCATGACTTTTTCATCCTTGCATCCCCTGCATTCAAAATAACTGATAGTTAAATACACACAGACTTCTATTTTGAAAAATCTAGTTATTTGGTTTTTCCTCTTTTTGTTGTAATGACGGCAAACACTTGAGCTGCATGGACACCACGAGTTTGTGCAAAACCTGATGACCCATGTTATCCCGGCATGATCTGACATTGGCCGTCTCATGTGTATGAAGCAAGCAGCAAACCTCCGGGGCTGAAAAATGATGCCAACAGGGAAGTGCTAAAAACTGCAGTTCCTCTAATGACCACTTCAGGCTGGCTCCTGAAGTGAGTCAGTCCCCACAGACTTTATTTCTGCTGGAACAAAAAACTGTTTTTATTATCTGTAAAGGCTTCAAGTTATGCATAATTGAGGGCGTGACTGCTTTGAGTGACAGGTGGGTGAATGTCTCGGCTTCACGCACGCCTCGCCTCTTTGCCCATTTCTGGATTAGCTGGGAGTAAGGCGGAGTCAGGCGCTGCCAAGATGGCGATGGCAAAGCAGCTCAGTGTGAGCTTCAAAACCGCTTTTGAGAAACTTTGTAGGTGGGCATCACGACGGAGGCTTCGTCCATCTTTATTTAGAGTCTATGATATGAAGCTGTAGACTGCGAAGGCCAAACCAAAATGAGACGGTTTGGCTTATGGAGGATTTCTGCTTTGTATCCCCAGCTGTGCCCAACGTTACCATGGTGCTCCTGTCGCCTAGCAACTTTGATAACACAAGTTTTTTTTTTTAACAGTTGAACCGTTAGCTGATCAACAGAGCTGAAATACTTACATGGTGTTGGTCGTGTTGTTTGCTGCCGTAGTATTTTCATTACCAGCGCGCGATGAATCGTGGGATAGTTTATCCACCAGCTGGAGCCGTCGTTGCCCAGAAAAGGAAAGTCCTCCATGACAGTCAGGGCTCCTTGGATTTTCAAGTAGTTCTTGCAAAGCTTTGAGGTGTGTTTGGGGTCATTATCCTGCCGCAGCATGAATCGTTCTCCATAAAGATGCAAACCAGAGGGTAAAGCATGGAGTGCTTCAGGGTGCAATTAATTCAGTGCAGGTGTCCAATTCCAGAGCAGGCAAAACACCCCCAGATATCAATATTCCCACTATCACGCTTCACTGTGGGTTTGATACACTCTCTCCTGATTGTCTCCTTACATACATACACCCTTCTGTTACTGCCATTAATCTCTAAAACTTGGATTCATCAGTAAGTTGGGCTTTTCCCAGTCATTACTTCGCCCACCCCAAGTGTTTGGTCTTGATTCCCATTTGAAAAGCCTTGTGGAATCTGCCACTCGTCCTCTCGGTCAACTGCAAGGCCGCCTTCTCTTGACACTCATTTCGCTGATTGGACTTTCTTTCTGTGTGATGAAGTTGCTTTTCTATTTCTCAGGGAAACTCAACTTGATGTATTGATCTTCTGATGGTGGTCACTTTTGGTCGTGCTTAGGATACAACTGATGCACTTTGTGCACAGTGTTTTCCATGCACTGCCTCCTTAGAAACCTTTAGTCCAGCCACAGTTTGTCGCTGAGAAAGCCCCACTTTGCTTAGAATAACAATTTCACTTCTGACACTTCCATTTAGTTCTGATGCCATTTTTTTCCCACCATCACAATGATACTTAGTGGAAAAAGACCCTGCTGGAAACTTGAGGCACAGCCTTGTTTATAGCAGGTGGACACTGGCTGCATGTTGAGGTACTTGAATGAGCCTCTGATTAATAGATCAGATCCACCTGAGCGCATGCTTCAATGGAGGAGATACAGCTGAAGGAAATCTGACCGTTTTATACAAAGGCGTTAAGTTGGTCAGTGCCCCAAAAATAAAAGTTACATTTGATTGTTGAAATAAACATTTTTTCTTAATATGACAGATTTAATATAAAGCAGATTTTGGGCTCTACGTGTGTGTACACATATATTGATTTATTCTATGAAATTTTGATGTTTTCTGGTGAAAATCAATGAAGGAAGCAAAAGTTCACATGCATGCAATGTGGAGAATTTCCTTGCCAAGAACCGGTATCAGGTGGTTGCAGCAAACACGCTGAAGGATAGTTTATTTCCATTCCCAAGAGGCAAGAAAATAATGAAGTACCATATGAATATTTCCTCAGAATGTTTCGAAGGTATTTCAACTCAGGTAAAAAACAAAAAAGTTGCGCTTATTTCAGTGAGAGAGAAAGAGGGAGAGTCAATCAGCACAATTTACACTGGAGACGTAACTGTTACAGCTTGAACGAAATATTACATTATGTGAATCATGCACACATGCAGAATGCTGCTCCCATGTCAGGGGGTTTTTGCTGTAGAAGGGAGGAGGACTGTCCTGGGGATGATATACACCACCACACATACTGAGAATATATGATAGAGGCACTAGAGCCTTTGGGGAAATTAGATGCTCATATCGAGGCATTTACTGAAGGACGATATAAGATGATGCCTTTGATTTCCAGGGATGTTTATCTTAATGTTTTGTGGTCTGTGTGTGTCTGTGTTTAGGAGATATTACAACAGTCCTGCTGCAGCTTCAGTGCCAGATAGCAACCCTTACACTGAGACAGCTTTCCATCTTCTTAAACCATAAATACTCGATGTAAAAAATTACACAAATAAACACACTCACAAAAGAAAACACATTGTACAAGAATTGTTTGCTGTCACTGCAAAGAGAAACATGAAAGGTAAGTGGAAGGAAACCAGAGCATCTGTAGGAAACCCACAGGGAACACATGCAACCTTCACACGAAAATAACTTTATTTATTTCTGTAAATAAATAAATAAAAGTCATAATGAGAAATTGCTGTGTGTTTTTGTCTCATGGGACATTTAGGGGCAAGAAAAAGAGAGAGGAAAAACAGTTCTGTCTTTAGTGTGGGAACAGCTCAGTTCCAGTTAATTGGAACATGTTTGGAACAAATTTCAGACATTTGTGTGTTTGACCCTTAAAAACCGCAGGTAAAGGCAGGTAAACCGTAAACCCTCACCGAACTGGATGTTTGGTAACCTCGACTGTAGAGACAAGACTCCAGGAAGCAGCTGCTCCAGGCCAAGAAACAGCCCTGACATCAGCCCCTGCTAAAACCACAGTCGTTATATTTACACTTCAGTTTTTGTTTGAGTCAAACAAACAAAGTCGCTTTGTTAAATCACTGAGATTAAGAAGTGGCGGAAAGAATGTTTTACCTTCAGACAGAGCCAAGCTAGCTGCTAGCAAACAGATACCGCAACAACTGGAAATATGCATCAACCTGACTTGTGTTATTTTCCGCTTTATCAAAGAGAGGGAGAGAGGAGATAGACTGATCAGACTGATTAACGCGCCTTACAAAAAAAAGATCAATCTGTGTATCTTTTGTTGATCAGTTCAGCGGGTTCCTCACAACCTGAACTAACGTCCGATTCTATAAGCCCCAGGAGCACATTTCCAATATCTTCCCTGTTTTATTTTATTTCAGATTCGACTGGCCAAAAAAAAGATATGAGATCAGGGGTGGTCATGAATCAGATATTTTCTTTTATGCTCTCAAATCCGTCTCTGCCCTTCATGGTTTTCTATCTGCTACAGACAATCTTATCATCATTGTTCCATTATTACCTCCTCACCCCGTTTCTCCACACAGTGTCCCGGTGTCACGTCTTCCGTAACTTTATGCAACCTTTTCTCTTCCAGCCGTCAGACATCTTTGGCACGTCGCTCAAATTTGAGTCTCTGATTGGTTTGTATTGCTGCTTTCATTTTGCAGGCATTCACACACCTGATGACACGTGTTCCCTTCCGATGCCATCCCATAAAAGTTCAGTTTTTAACCTCATGACATTGCCCAAGTGGCATAATTTCAGGTCTCGGAATGATAGTACACTTATCCTGTCTTTATAGGTGTGAAGGTGAAAAATGTCCCATATCTCTCTGTCACATGGTTTGCAGCCTTTTTCACTGAGAAAGGCTCTGAAAACACTCAGGGTAATTGAAGGGTTGCCGAGGGTCCCTTTTCAATGAAATCTTTACAGATGGCAATCATGTGCAGAGGATGAGAGTGACAGTAAATACACTTTCAACACAGTGGCACTGTTATCGGGCTTGGAGACAGGCAGTCGAGTTTCTTTGTGGCCGAGGGAGCTCGCTGGCTAAATGAGATACATCATCCACCATCGCATGTAATATAAATCATATTTATATCCTCTATGCATGAACCTAATGCCTAATTGCCAACATTTAAATTGCTGAGGAATATTTCTATAATCACGCTATCATCAATGTACAATGACAGTATAATTAGGCAGTAGTTTTCATAAAGCTGGTGATGCTGCTACCGTTAAGTTTTTACTCACCTGAACCATCTTCTTGTGTAACTGTAGGATTTGGTTCCGTCCAAAGTCTATAACAAAATCAGAAAACACTGATTTGATGATACAGTCAAACTAAAGTCTGTGTTATAGGTTTCTGTGCATGTTATATGTCTAGGTTACTGCAATGATTATATATGTATGTATCAAATGTCAAAAAGGTTTTCACTTATTTTTACTGATTTTGTATGACCTGCAAAATGTCAAATCTGTGTTTTCTTGGCTCATTCAGAGAAAAACCAATTTGGTGTGAGGAGTTTAGGTGCAGAAACTTCACTGGAAAATTAGATTTGTGGCCACATTATATTGAAAAAAAAAAAAAACTCTTTGTGACAAAATAATCTGACTCAAGGTCCACGTCCAGCTCTTAGTGGCTTTAAACTCATTTTTCATCATGAATAGATGGACGTGTTCTCAAGGTCAAGAAAGAAATTTCATACTTTCATGGCTAAGAAAAGATCAGCTTTATTTATATTGCTTATTCTAGAGAAATGTTCACTGTAGAGGAATTTATTTAGGATTGCCTGAACTGCACCTGTATCTCTAGACGCTTGGTCAGAGTTTTAGTCTTGTTCATTAATAAAATATATCTTGATCAAAATAAGGATATTTGATCATTTTAAACAACAAACAAAACAAACAAACAGTTTTATATCCCTCAAACCAGGATACTGACAAAATAACAATTTTATTACTAGTACCAAAACTCTAGTCACAATTAGGATTGGTGAGAAGGATGATTCCTGATGGTTCACATCCCGAGCTGCCTCAGGCTGCCAGCTACAGCGTTAATACACGTGTAAATGTCAAAGTGACCCGTGGCATGTGCAGAAAGTGTGTGACACGTGCAACACGTTTTCTGGCGAGGAATGATAGCTAACAAGGCAGCAGATCAAATCCATCCATGCAATCCATGCTGACAGAACTAGTTAAAAATGAAGGAGGAAATCAAGTGGAGAAGCTACAACCTTGTGTTTTTCTTTAAATTAAGTCCTAGCGAGCCTTAAAAATATCAAAATGAGATTAACCTTTTCCCCTACGAGTGAATTGTTGTTTTTATTGTTTAGCAACCAGCAATAAAGTAGCAGAAAGAATTTGATTTGCTAGCTTATTAGCAATTAGCCAACACTGCACTCATGTAACATCTTTTTAGCTTTGCTTAGTAACAAAGCTACGAGGTTTTCTGGTTTTGCTGGCAATTTATTAGCGAGCAGAAGAGAGGCTGCTGTAGAGCGTAGCCAAGGCTAACACAACAAACAACACACATCACTTTAGCTCTTAGTTACTGATTAACTCCCGCTCCCACAACTAGCAAGAGCAAGAACAGAACATCCATCCCCGACTCTCTGCCAATCACAGGTAAGCTTTCTCATGAAACGACTGACAGGCTTCGCTGACACCCTGGAAATCTTTATTAGCTGAACTGCTAACACAGCGACACTCACGGCGTAGCAGTTCAACGCCAGTATGTCAGCCAGTCTGTTACTTATGAGTATCAGGATGAAGGCTGTAACCTCAGAGACTCAGTGTTTAAGTACATAAAGCAATAAAATGTGAAAGAAGAAGATAAAATACAATGCCTGAAACTACAGCCGCTAACAACAACACAAACCACCAATAAACAGAGAAAGGAAGAAGGAGGAGGAAGCAATGAACATCTCCATTGTTCATTGCGCGGCCGAATCTGCTTTATGCCTGTTCATCTTGTTTACTGTTTCAACGTTAGTCCTAGTGGTGACAGACACATAAGGTTTTCTCTCTGTTTCTCTCCAGCACTGCGGCCTTGTGAGGTTCACTGGTCCACTCCATCAAGGTAATGTGATTAGTTTACTAGGCCTGGGACCTGGACAGGTTTCCTCTTGCTGCAAGCACTGTGTGTTTGTAAGTGTGTGTTCGAGCCCTGTGTGGACACAGTGATGGATGATGAAAATGAACAAATCAATACAAAAGGCCTGTCATTGCAGCTACATCCCAATTTACCTCGGCATGTCTGCACTGTCAGTCAGCAGGCAGAGACAGAGGAAGGGAAGGAAAGAGAGGAAATAATGGGCAGGCGATGGGGGAAGCTGAGAGGAGTGGATGGGGAATAGGAAAGTGAGGAAACAAATGAAGAAAAGAAGAGGAGGAGAGGGGCTGATGGGCTGAAGGAGATCGATAGGGAGAGGGTATGCAGGACGGGATTAGGGAAAGAAAGTAAAATGGATGATAAAGATACAGTGACTGACTTGGGTATTTTTCCAGCTGTGATATCAATCAGATTCAGTGCTTTGCCTGAAAAGGTCACACACTACAGTTGGACACCTTGAGTAATTCAGTCATACACATGCACACGGAAAACAAGGCATGTAAAAATTTGTGCACACACACACACACACACACACACACCGCGGCGCAGCAACACTCAAACATCCATCCAATCCCAAAAGGGCTGCTCTTGTCTCTGCTAGCAGATAAGAATGCTAACCCTTGACGGTTCAAAATGGATTAGGAGCGTCTTGATTGTGAGTCAATTTTCTCTGAGCTGTAAGCCTTAATGTGTGTTTTCAGCACCAGTGCTTTGCTTTTAAGGGTTCCAGCCTGCTTTTTAAATTTAAGTATGGAATTAAGTTATCTAAAGGGGAAATAACTCAATGGAAACATCACCTCACAGTTGGCTGCTGCTGCTGCTGCTGCAGAGCCGTCCGTGTGTACGTGTACATGCGCATATATGTTAGTGTGTGCACTAAGCCTCTGTGCAGAGGGAACAAAAAAATACAGCAGTTGCATTAAAACATCAGTAATGTGGGTATTTTTCCAAAATCCAGACACTTCACAGCTCTCGGTTCTGTCTATTCAACTGCCACATCAGCTGACAAGCCAACAAATGACTTTTTGTATTTTCCTACAGTTCAAACTTTACATAAATATCTCAAGGCTGTAGTTATGAAAGGCTATGAGTACGTGGCAGCGATACTTTGTCAGAATTTATCATGTCATGCATTAGACTCTGCTCATTCCCATTTTTGATATGTACAAATGCCCAGGACATGTGGGTTTCTCAGATACTTTGACCCCTAAAAACAGCAGTTGTCAAAAAATGATCTCAATGATCTGATTCTGGGAACCTTATTAAGACTGGACCTCCAGTCTCAGACGAATATATGGTGAAACAACACTTGCCAGAGAAGAATACAGATAATTAAATGCTGCATTGCAAACGTTGCAAAGGAGCTTTTGTCTCCTCTCCCCTGCTCTAGACTTCGCCAACAAACAAAAAAAGCCTCATTTGTATACAATCCTGTCTCCTAAAAAAAAAGAAAAATCTGATTCAGATGGTTCCAATTTGCAACAGAAAATATGTAAAAAAAAAAAATGTAATGCTGGTTTGAATGTTTTTGATCAACACAATAAAGAAAAACTTTTAATGAAAGTGTTTTCCAACTTCTCCATTCAGAGCCACCAAAGCATGATTAGCATTTTTCTGCTTATGTCAAAGCGACTCACGGCGCTCGGTGAACACTGTCATGGTTAGAAATTTAAAAGGTCAATATGACATGAGAGAGCTTGTGTTTAATTTTCCTGTATTTATCCAATTTCACATCATTCCTGAGCTTCACTTTGGTTAGAGTTTTTATTTTTTTTATGAGTCACCTGATTCACTCTATACGTGCTCAATTTAGTCCTTATTCCACATGTGAGGAAGTGGCACCCTGGGGCAGACTCAGCCACCGTTCAAATTAAATCATGTTTATTGTGTGTTTAATTGAATAAAAAGCTTTCTCACTAACCAGGACTATGGGGTGAATTGTAACCAGAGCACTTCCTGTGTGTGTTGCAGAGATAACACCTGCACCGTTTAATAGCAGACACATGTGACTACTCTGCATTACACATTTTGAATGCAGTGGCTTAAAAGATCTCCAAAATACAGACAGAAATGTCAACTATATTAATATATTTTATTATAATATAACCATCCCCAGTCTCCCCTACCGTCCCCTGCTGTGGATGATTAAAGAGGTTGCTCCTTTTTTGAAAGTATTCTTTTTTTCAAGGGAAATCCAATAAGAAATTATAAACCTTGACTGTTAAATATGTTACATATATTCTTAGAGAAGCTAATCAGCCACCAAGGGGAAGCTGCAGGAGCCAGAGGCTGCAGAGGGAATAATGCAGACTCACTCTCACATCTACTGTATCATATCCGACGCTATGTCTTCCTGTTCCGTGTTCTGACCGTGCACTCATCAGTTCAGCAGCTGGCACTCAATGTCTTCCTACCTGCAAGTATAATGAACGTCATTACTGCCTTATTTTATACATGGAGCACAGTTTGAACTAGAATGAGAAAAAAAAGATGCTGATGGCATGCCATGATTGGTAATCACCTATATAAAAACTCCTTTAATGAGAAATTACACGCAACCTACGTGTAAAGCAACACCGCTGATGCTCCACACATTCCACCTGCCAGGTTGTGTGTAGATTGTGTGTAGAATCGGAGCGTATAATGGCACATTGCAGCATATGTTAGCCATACAAGCTGCAGAACATATTGCTTAGAGGACATACAACAGCTATGTTTCACAGCGACAGTGCATTTACCTTGCTTTGCTCCATACGCCAGCTGTTTGATCTAATTAAGAGGCTATTTCAAATCTGTTACAAACCTTGTTCAGGCTCAACTTATAGAGCCACAAATTTCAAACAGTGGTCATGTCCTTGTTTGTCCTGTCACGCGTCACAACTGTCTGTCTCTGTGTTCGAGGACAAACTCATTTTTTCTTTATGCCGCTCTGCCCCCTTTCACCCCCCCCTCCAACCCACTCTCTCTGCCATTTAATTGTAGGACATTCACCTTTAATTGGTGTTATGGCTTCCTCCCTACGTTGCCACGGTAATGAGACCATCTCTCACTCCCACATTAGCAGGTGATGCAACTTCCCCACTCGTACGACTGAAGCGAGGCAGGAAAAAATAAATAAAAGTCTGGGCAAACTAGGACAAAATCTGTTAGAGCATCATTTAAGGAAAGAACAACCTATATAGATGGACAATGCAGGGGAATGTAGCCATGTCTTTAGTGTTTCCACTGTGTGTGTGTGTGTGTGTGTGTGTGTGTGTCCTGGCTTTGTGTGTGTGTGAGAAAGTGAGCGGCACACTCTGGGGAGCCGGCTAGCCAGCTGCTGTGAGGGAATTATAACTCCTGTATCTCTCGGGCCAGTCAAAGACAGCACTAATAACTACACTGACTGTCCCGGTCGAGGGTATTTTAAGACGTTCAACTTCACATCCATTATTGATGAGACAGATCTGGATGTCACAGAAATCTGCACCTCACTGTGCTGGTCCTTTGCCAGAGGCTCGCAATGTGGCACATGCACAGATGCACAGATACACAGCATCATGTGCATGTCCTAACTGTTACGACACTGCATGACATTCATACAGAGCAGCAGTTATTTAGTATATGGAGGTCAGCAGCACAGATTCACATTGATATGTATTATTCAGAGAGTTCTGGCTATTTAGTGATTTTTACTGTTTGTACAGTTCAATGACACTTATACTAATAAGCTATTGTTCTTATTAGCTACTGAGCTAACACAGCCATCCTTATATTTCTAACCTGTCTTCCTTGCAGGTAGGGTCTTTTTCTCGAGCTTGTGACATCTGCACTGTGACAGCTGTATCCTGAAGACTATAAAAGCCTCTCTCTTCTCCTTGCATCCTCCTAAACCTACTTCACTCACGGTGTTTGTTTGCCACATATGACACTCTCTGCACCACATTTACACATGTATAGACATTATAAGCTGCCAACGTATGACCTTCTCACACATCTCAGGATTATTTACAGTTGGTTAGTTCTATTGATTTGTTTTTGGTCAAGGGTTACCATTAGTTCATGCAAAGTACTGCAGTTGCATCAGCATCAGCTGATTGTGATCAGCTATTTCAATTATGCTCAGCAATCACTTGCTCAATCATCAGCTGTTTGGTGAGTAGATGACTATTAAAGGCGAACCGGGAGCGCAATTATGTTCTGTTTTAATTGCGTGTGTGCAAAAGGACATGTGCAAAATGGTAGAAATGATTAATAAAAAAAAAAAAAGTTGACATAGCCCTCTATATGACTGCGTCAATCCAAAATTCTTTAGGTTTTAATTCGACTTCATCTTATGTCATAAAAAACGCTGGAAAGGAGCTAGTGACTCAATCAGTGCGAGTATTTATGAGTATTTTTGTTTTAACATAAATATAATTTCATATACTGTCTGTGCAGTGCTCTGATTTTAATGTCAATAACACCCAACAGTTAAGGACAGACATAAGGTTAATGGTCGTGACATTCACAGCTGCTTGTGGGATATATTTCAGTTACCCAAAGCCATGCATACATCTGCAGGGAGAGAGCATGAATGGAACGGTACAGTAAGAGCATTCCCTTTAATATGATGTATTTAGAGGGTTTTCTAAGTGCAATTATGTGCGTCTCCTACACAGGGAACCTTGATTAAATCTTGTGAAAGCAGTACCAAGCTCTTAGAATAAAGTGCATAAACCTCTGTGCTTTTCGAGCACAGCTTGGTTGTATCTCATCTTCTAAATATACACAGGACAATTCATCAGGAGCACAAGAGCACAGAGTGCGACGTTATGGAGATGTATTGGACGCAATATTTCACACAGCTCAAATCCAAAGTTCTCTCTTACTCCCTCAGGTTACGTCCCTCTGGCCCTAAGTTTCAAAAAGTTGCCCCTAAAGCCTTGCATTTCATCATCGTATAGAGATATGTCTATAGTTATGATGAAATCATCACGTGACTTTACACAATCACACCAGTAACTGCTCTACGAGAGACACCATTTATCCTGGTCTGCAACCTATCCTGAAGAACTTTTGCCCAATTTCTAAACTTCCCCTTCTGGCCAAAGAAAATTGGTAGCAGACAAGATAATTGCTTTCATAAATGGTAATGGTTCCTGTGATAAATTTGAGTCTGGTTTTAGAGCAGGCCATAGTACAGAGACTTCACTTTTCCCTGTTTTTTAATGATGTTTTAGCAGCTGACAGTAGACATTAATCTATTTTACTCCTTTTAGACGTTACAGTGGCCTTTGATGGAGTTGATCACTTTATTTTCAGTGAAAGCTGTAAATGAAGAGTGGACATATCTGCTTTGTTTATGATTGGTTTATTTGCCTTTTTATTCTTTCCAACAGGGCCATTTGTATTCTCATATATCCTGCCGCCATACAGCCCTTTTAGTCATGGGGTGCCTCAGGGATCAATCATTGGGCCTGTATTTTTTGCCATTTACATGCTTCATTGGCTCACATAATTTACGTGTTTATTTTCCTTAAACATAAAGCAAACATCTGAATTGATTATTAAAGGTCCAGGTCAGGTTTTAACAGTCTAGGTTTTAACATTTGACTCCTGCCTCAGCTAGTTACCTAATTCTGAAAACCACGATGAGAATTGTTATAAAAAATTACAAGGTCGTGAATGATTTTCCTCCGAGCGAGACACTACATTTGGGGGCAGAGAAAACGTACATTTAATCACACAATTCATTTAATCACAGTTTTGCATTTCTGTCCGTCTGTGTCAGAATCAAAGACTACATTATCAAACAAAAACATGCAGATGAACATGAACACCTGTGTGGATGAACACACACACACACACATGCACATGCAGAGTCTCTATAACTGGAATAAATCTGTTGTTTGATAGAATGATCACAATCACAGCTGCAGGGAGAAGGTAACAGATGAGCTGAGAAGTAATTAATTTCTCGCTTTTCCTCTCTCTGTCCCCGCCTCCCTCCCTCTCTATCTCCCCATCTCTCCTCAGGTAGCCCTCCTCATTGTATTCATTACTTTCGGCTGGTCATATTCTCTCATTCTACCACCTCTGTAGCCCAAAGGCCCTTCCTACACTACTCAACTCGGAGCTCATAACTGCCTTAATTGAAACCGTCATTGCCTTAATTGCTTTAATTAATCACCTTTCCTATGGTAAAGCCTTTGTGGGGATTTGTAATAGGTGCTGACATTGGCTGTTCATTGAGGGCAACAGGAGAGTGAGAGAATAAATATCTTTACTTTAGCAAGAGAGTGAGAGGATGAAAGGACGAGTGAAAGGACGCAGAGTGTGATTGGGAATATCTATGCAGAGGGATGTGTTTGATTTACAGACTTCTGAAACACAGCTGTGACTCCTCTGAGCAGAGTGTGTTGTCAACACATTTCTTTGCACATACAAATCCCAGAGTTTGAAGAACTGGATGCTAGAATTTCATTCTGCAATGTCAAGTTTGGTGTATGTTCAGCTTCTGTGGGTCGGTTTGTTTAAGTTTGACAACAACTCTGCTCAGGGTAACGAGTAGATATAGTTTTAATTAATAAAGTAAAAATCGGTAGCACAGCAGTTAACAGTCTAGTATGCATCATCACAAACAAATTGGGTGTGTGTATATGAAGCAAAGACTTGACCTGTGTGTGCTGTATGTGCTTGTTGACACTAAAGAAATGCACTCAGAGCAGTGTGCTCAGAAACGTGCTCCAGTTTACGTGTAAAACACAGCTTGAGTTGCTTAAGATTGTAGGACTGCGAAACCTGGAAATCTGCATTTTGTGTGTGGCCCAACAACCACAGAAGATTAAAGCAAGAGACAATGATGGAACAAAGACAGGCTCCATTGCCACGAGCACCAGTAGTCAGAATATAGTCAGAAAATGAGTCAGCATCTGGTTCGACCACCATTTGCCTCATGCAATGCGAGGCATCTACTTTGTACAGAGTTGAGGCCATGCAAGAACTGGGATGTTTTAAGCTTCCAGGACTTGTGTACAACATGCTGCAACATGAGGCGCTGGCAGCAGATGAATGGCATGACAGTGGGCTTCGGGATCTCGTCAAGGTATATCTGTCTGGGTTTGTGTGTGTGTGTGTGTGTGTGTATCTTCTACGTGTGTCTTAAATCTTTTATCTCAATTCACGAAAAATGGTAGTAAAGACAAAAGTGTTGTTTATATTGTTCAAAGTTGCTTTCATTTCCCTTCATTAATTCCTTCATTTGTTATTTGGTCTCCTCTCTGTAGGTGATACGCCTCCTGTTTGTGATCCCTGACCACATGTGGACAACCTCCTGCCCTCTGAATATTGATCTCTCTGGGAGACATCAACCAAACAAATCAAATTGAGCAGCTTTTATTTTATTCTTTGTACTGACTGAAAGCTACCGAGAGGAAAAGCGCAAGTTTTTATTGTCCAGTTCTCTGGGGGAGATGCTATGCAGGAATGGAGACATGTTAAAGAAGTATAAGATTGGAACCACATTCACCTTGACATCCCAGGTAGCCTTGCAGTTAATTGCATTGCCCCCTTTTCAAATTTGTAGCGACACCTTTGAGAACTCTGGATCGATTCCTCTGTTTTGATGTCTCCTGCTATTTTGTTTGCTGCTGTCTTCCTGTATCTGGGATGCTTATTTATCTCTATTGCTGAATAAATCCAAGTGTAAGGTAAAGCTCAAGGTTTTAAAAGAGAGAATAGCTCAGCTGATGGAGGCAGAAACAAAGTTGAATGTTTGATGGTTTTAAATTACATTCTATCACAACCCATTTATGCGGGATATAGCGATGTCATCTGGCAAAAGTTCAACTTGTTTAAACTTCTTCTTGGCCACCTGGCACCTCTAGATATAATCTCTATTACAGCTTTTCCTAAAATGGACTTTTGTTTTTATGACTCGCTTGTGATCTTAATGTTGATTCATTTATGGTAAACTGTCTCTGATATAGTTCCTTAAAATGAGCTTTTGTGGATACTGAGGAGATTAATGGTCATTATGGGATCAGCTAACGGCTATGCAAATAAACAAATGAGAACAGAAATAGCAGTGAGTGGGCACATTTATGGAGACGGTGGCGAATGCAGGCATGACTGACCATAACTCTTGATTTTAAACAGGTGTGTACGTGTAGGAATATTTTGATTACCATCTTTCTCCACACATAGTGGTTTTAACCAAGATGTATTAAATATGCTAATATGACATAAATGAAGAGACTAGCAGCATCATCCAAAGGCTGCCAGACAGACAGGCAGGCCGACATCTTAACAGGCCGTTTCAAACCCCAGATATCAGCAGAGGCTGATTAGAGTTTGGCCTCAGGCAAAAAGGTCTGGCTGAAGTCGGTCCTGCAGGAGCCAAAACAAATATGGCGGCGGGAGGATGTATTTACTCTAATGTGGGACGGAGCAGGCGATGTGCATCAATGTTTTACATTGAATTTCACATATGACACTATGAGAGGCTATTATTATTGTTATTTGTTAGCTTCACCGCGCATCAATGCATTGCAATTTATTTTTTTCTTCATGACTCACCCACTCACGTTCTCTCCCCTCCCTCCTTGGCCTCCGATAGTCGATACCTCCTATCGTCCCTTCAAATCAATGTCATTTTCACCGTTAGAAAAATGACACAACATAACCAACACTCTTTTTGGCTCGTTGTGTAGGCTGCGCTTGATGTAGTTCTAAAAACAAAAAACATTTAACACGACTGAACTATAGAAAGAAGATGCTATTGTCTCTACGTCGTGGAGAAAATGACTGTCAGTCATTATGACAGGCTTTCTCTTAGAGATAATGACCGTCTGCTCTGATCAGTCCATTTACGAAGAACAGTGTAGATGAAAAAAAGTAAGATGAGGAATCACTCATCACTATGTGTGGCTAAAGTTTTGAATTCTTTCTTCAAAGCTAATCAGCAGCATAAATATTTAGAAACAGAACAGTTTCAAACTCCTTGGCTATGCTGGTACCTTAATTACAGTTTTAGGGAAAGAATGTGTTATGTTATTATGTAATTTACTCACCTTATAAACCAGCAGGTCGCCTCAGAAGTGAGGTCTAAAGTAGAGACACAATGCAGCAAAATGAAGTCAGCATCATAATGGGTGAAGCAAAGAAAACTTCACAGTGTACATAGTAAACACTCAAAGAGTAACCTGCAAAAATAATATGGAAACTTAAACTTGAATGAAAAATACATAATTACCAAAACAACAAAACAGTTTTGCAACTGAAGTGACTGTAAATGAAGCAGGTAAATGCTGCACAGAGTCACCCAAATGATCATGCAGGTAATTTAGTCCTGTCAATAAGATCTCATTTAAAGTTTGCTCATAAGACAAGCTCTGCAACCTATGCTTTTAAGATTTGTTTTTGACACTGCAGTAAGAAAGGATGGATGAGAACAAAAAAAATAATAATAATAATTTTGTAGCCTAAAATGTTAGAAGGTAGCAGGCTACAACAGGTAATCATCAAGGTTAAACAAGAACAAACAATTTACCAGCCTCAAAGCTGAGGGTTGCTATTCTTAGTACTCACCAGGCCATCCTCAAGGGCTGGCAACTGAAACAAACTGCATGAAGCGCTAGCTGGTGTAGTTGTAATGTCATGCATGAATTAATAATCATAATTCCAACAGCAGATCATTTTAACCTACATGATCTCAAATCAAGAACTATTGCTATGCAAGACTCACAAGGTGACTTTTGACTTTTAGTTGAGGGTTAGACCTCGCTCAAAAACAACAGTAAACTTGCACCTGTCATTTGCCAAAATGTATGAGAAACTATTCACAAATCAAACAGAGCTATCTATAAAGTATTGTAAAGTATACCTGACGGGTATCTAACGTTTTTCCAGCCCAGTTTAGACGAAACCACGCCTACATTCGTATGACCAGAGCCTCGACAGAATGACCAAAGCCCAAAGCTGCTGTGAATTCAAACTGACCACAGTGCTTTCTGCAAAAGAAGAAACTGACATTTTACAGCCAGGTTTCATGTCTACAGCGGTGGGTGTCTAGATTGTCAATGAAGAAATTCAAGGAGTATACATTTAATATCAAATAAGTTATTTTTGCAATTATTGCATGCAATACCATTGAAAAATCCTCCCGCCCCCCTGCAACAGTATCATGATATTTGGCCTCGACAAAGCCTATAAACCTCTCAATCAACACCTGCCGTTTTTTTAAATGGAGGTAAAACACTGGCAACCATTTGACTGCATCTCATCCAAACCCTCATTTAATGCAACTACAGTCGAACAGTACACAGCTCAACAAACAAGAACCACATCAGAATATTTCTGCTGCTGTTATCCAACCAGTCGACTCTTTAACACATATTATTCTCACCTTTGCTCAGCCAGTCTTTTTTGGGGGGTGTTTCCCGTGGAATAAAGGGCAGGACGAACCGCAGCAGGGAGGTGAGATAAACGACGTGTGTATTTCACCGTTTTCACCCGCCATGTCAGGATGGGCGCCATCCATCACTAAACCACAATGACACTTTAAATTGGTTACGTCAAATTAACCTGATGTATCATGGCACCATGCTGGGGGTTTCAAATTGGTTTTGTGGCCTGTTATGAGCAATGGGTAGGCATTCATCAAGAGTGGCTTTTACTTGTCCCCAGGCAGGTTCTGGTGCACTTTCTCCCTTTCCCAGTAAGGAGCTACAGATATCTGTGAAACTGTTAAGACTATGTCAGGCTCAGTCCCCTTGAATTGAGATGCTTAACCAGATGTGCACAGGGTGACTTTGATACTCAAGCTGCAAGAATGTCCGGATTGTTGGTTGACTGTTGGTTTTGAGTCAAACATTTAATAACATGCTAAAACCTTTAAAATAGGCTTGTACATTCCCTGGGCCTGACATGTAAACCTTAACCCCGAAGCCTAGACTCTTTCAAATTAAAAGCCCATTACATAAATGGCAAAAGTATGCATATAAAAGTATGTATGAATAAACTGACAGCTATGGTGAAATGATAAAAAGGTGTGTATCACTGCAACGTGACCCCTCCTTTTTCAAAAAAAACAAAACAAGTGGTAAAAAATTAAAAAAATTCTATAAATAAATAAAGCAGTTGCTAGGCAATTAACTATTTAATCAATGCAGACTGACAAGTTTAGCTCATTTTCTCTCCCATTTCTCGCCACCTCCCTTTCTTCTAGTTTGATTTTCGGGCAAATAACTGCATCTCCTCTCATGTGTACCAGGATGCAGGAGTTCACACACACACACACACACACACACACACACACACACACACACACACACACACACACACACACACACAAATGACTGAGGCTAAGACCAAAGTTAAGGGGGAGATATTCCACATTTTTAACCAATCAGCTGTGGATCATGTAACCATGACACAAAGTTCACGCAGCATCAATGTGTCCTTGTGCACATTATATAGAGAATATCTTTAGTGTATCTCATATCAAGCACAACAGCCTCTAACAAGCTGTCATACCTGTTGTTGAGAGAGAGAGAGAGAGAGAGAGAGGTAGAGAGAGAGAGGGAGAGAAAGAGAGAGAGAGAGAGAGGGAGAGAGAGAACGGCAGAGAGGACACATGGTGTAACACTGGCCGCATGTGTGTTCAGGCTGTGTGACTGCTGATCAGAAACGACACAGCTCAATGATCCCAATCCACACCTCTACCCGTGTGGAAACTGCAGCCACGGCGCTTTAGCACATTTAAACATTTCTTGGCACTTGGTGCAGGTGGTGTCTTCATTGACAACCCCATAAAACTCAGAAATAGCGGGACACATCGTGACAAGGCTGCTCAGCTGTAGAAAGTTGTCAGACTGAATTAAATAGCAGTCCGGTTGTTCAGACCACTCAACACCGCGTCACCATCTTTTTGTTCTTCTTCACAGGTTATTGAAGGGCGCTTGGTGCTTCTAATGTAAAAAGCAGAGACACATCAGACAAAAGTTCTTTTCATCAAAATAATGATGTAAAATCTATTTTTTTTTTAAAGAGGAGCATTGAGGAAGACAGATTTAGTCTTAACTTGGGACATACTATACATTTTATACCACAAAAGCAGCCGACAATGTTCAGGCTATGTGCTATAACTACAGATTGCACTTCTTCATGGTGGTGCACTTTTTTCACCCATGAATACCCCCTGATGCCCCTCTGGGTCAGAGCCTGTTGACAGCAAGGTGACTCCAACCATTCAGTCCCAGTGTGTATGAGTTTATAATGACTTGATAATATCAGCAAATGTTGCTACTGCAAATATATTCATGCTCATGGCTATAATGGGGACGCACGTCCAAAGTCTGCAAGTCCCAGTAACAAACAGGCCTGGTGGTGGAAAACACACATAAAGCTGTCCACTATCATCAGTGTGTAAGAGCTGGGCCAAACGCTTCAGTGGCACCATGATCATCATGTCGACAGTTATGTCAACTATCTTTCTCTAGTTGTTTCCCTTTGTTAACAGGATAATTTAACAAGGTTTCAAGTCATCTAAATCCTGCTCCAAAAGACCCAATATACAGTACTTGACAAAAAAGTTCAGTTTCCAAATGGGTCCATGTAACAGCAGTGACTCCCCAAACTGTTCATGTTATTTCAGTGGTAAAAAGAGTAGGAAAAAGAACTGCCAGCTAAAAGAATGTGCATTTAGCCACAAGTTACAGTTCAATAGAAAAATAATCAATATGGAAGCATAAAGGTCAAAAGATTCTTTATCTTCTTCTAACTACAGATGCTGCAAGGGCGTAGGTTTGCATATGGACGGTAGGGACTACCCCTGCCAATATTTTGGGGAGGGCAGAATACCAACCAATATTTGAGTGAACTTGTTCACACTATGTTTGGAGTGAAGTCATATTAGTTCATCCCGATGTGCCCTCCAAGAGGCTACGTCTCCAAGACAACCAATTTAGGTATGCTAGTATTTAATTGACTTAAAAGGTGGGGGCTATCTGAAGGCTCACATCATGTGAGAATATATCAGTGGTAACTAACGTCACAGAAAATTGTCAAATGATGTTAGTTAACCATGTTAGCTAGTGTTACCTAGCAAGCTAACCCTGGCTGCTGTCTTCTGTTGACTAGTTTGCTTGTTCTCCTTGTGCCTGCATGTCATAGCATAGAGAAAATGAATAGTTTTTAACCCTTTTCAATGTATTTTAAAATTTAAATTAAATGGCAGTGACTCCACGTAAAATAGAAAAATATGAAACATTAATTTTAAATCCCATTAAGAATTTTGTTTATTTCCCCCTAAATATTCCCTTTTTAACTCAAAACACACCTTAATGAAATGTAAATACCTTAGTGAAATGCAAATATGACACAAAGACAGTATTTTAAATTCAAATGAAGAATTTAGTTAAATAAAATTGTTTTAAACACATATAACAAATAAAACACAAACAAAATGTGTCCCCAAACATGTTGGGACACATTTTTGCTTCCCCCTTATAATATAAATACTTTCCAAAAGTTTTCAGTTCAAGTCAGTCTTATCAGTAGTTACCCTTAAAGTTCAGATTTCAGCTGTGACCTTTTTCTCAAATACCAACTTCGAATGGGCACACACACACACACACACACGTTTCCAACCAAAAATAAAATGGTGTATGGTCCACTTTGTACATTAACAGTTCTCTTAATCTCCTTTAATTTCATTCACAAGCTCATTTACTGCTCGTACCAAAGTCTGTGAGAGCTCGACTAGCTGGTAGAATTAGCAAATGCTAGCAACAAACGGTCACGTTAGCTGCTAC
Source organism: Seriola lalandi dorsalis (assembly GCF_002814215.2). Lineage (NCBI taxonomy): Eukaryota > Metazoa > Chordata > Actinopteri > Carangiformes > Carangidae > Seriola > Seriola lalandi. The sequence goes on from NW_019525503.1 coordinate 820,500, forward strand.
CACATTGAGAATAAATGCAAATCCCGCTAGCGTGCTAACTGTCGCACTTAGCATCTCCCTTCTAACACACTACATCACGTCAAAGCTGTACAACACATACACACAAAAACATTTACATTATACTTGTTTCTCAAAGTCCGTTACTCGTCGGTAAACTTTGCATCCACCTAAGTATTGGACTGAATTTCTCTCTGCAGCTTTGTATTTCCGGCTCACCTGAGTATCGTTATCTCCATGGCTTCCATCTACGGGTCCGCCATTAAATCCCGCCCCTCTACCTTTCTGATAGGGCTGACAAGATCGTAACTGCCAATGCAACCAAGAAAACAAAAGATAGACAACCTAACACCCTCTGCTGTTAGGTTGTGACCTGACAATTTACTCCTTTGTTCACTATAAACAAACCTGTTTGAATTTCAATTAACTTTATTAACACGGTGACAAAGATTTACTAGTCTGCTTATAGCTCTGGTTTTTAATCCCTTATGAACCGTTTTTTAAAACACAAATTAACTAATTTTACTGTGACATTTTATCTCGTTTTAAGAACGCATTGATCTTAATTATTTGTCAACAATTATTCCTCTGAAATATCTTTTTTTTAGGCTGCATATAGTAAGGCATAAAAAAAATCATAAAAAACGTCATATAAGGCATAAAAACGTCATAGTAAGGCAAACCCCACTGGCCCAGGAAACAAACCCAGGACCTTATCACAGGGAGGCCACAGTTCCAACCACTGTACCACCGAGCCATCCCATATAAAAGTCATAGAGAGAATATAGTAAGGTATAAAAACGTCATAGCCTTACAACACTATGACTTTTTATGAGTTGTTATGCCTTACTTTACTATGACTTGATTATGGAGTGGCTCTGTGATGCAGTGGTTAGAACTGTGGCCTCCCAGTGAGAAGGTCCTGTGTTTGAATCCTGGGCCTGTGGCCTTTCATGTGGAGTTTGACTTACTATACTATGACATTTTTATGCCTTACTGTACTGTGACTTATTTATGGGGTTGCTTGGTCCAGTGATTAGAACTGGTGTCTCTCAGTCAAAAGTTCCTGGGATCGAATCTATACTATACTATGACTCTTTTATGCCTTATTATACTATGACTAATAGGTTTCATATGCAAATTTTTTACATAAATAGGCTATAATTTAAATACATATATGATTTTATTTCATATAATTCATTCATGGAAATCCAACACTTACATTTGCGTATGGGTATTCTGGAATGTAAATACAGACTTTATATGCTAATAAACTGTTTGGTTGACAACATAGAAAAATAATCTCTTGGTTTTGGAGGGGTGGCGGGGTTGTTGCGCCCCTACCAGCGCTGAGACCAAACCTGTGTCCTTGGGATGCTGCAATCCTCAAAAAAAAAAAAGAAAACCTGAAACGTTGTAAGTAGCACCCTGTTGAATTTTGCTAAAGTGTGCTTCATTTTGAAGATGATTCCTTAGTCACTGATTATTATTCTCAGCCTCCTCATTTCATTAATGGTCTTAAAATCAAATTCACTAAATGTGAAGTTGTCTTCTTTTAGAGGTAAAAACACAAGGGTCTGTTAACCTTCTTGATTTAGCAGGGATCGCTTCAGACAGAGTGCTCCGTCCCAAGAGAAATTAACCAAAATTCAGGAGACTCAAAGAAAGGCATTAGCGGCAAACTCCATGTCTAAAAAATAATTGCCTTTCTGCTGAGCCTTTTTAATTTTGCAATGTGAATCATTTGTTGCTCCAATCATGTCCGTAAAGCAAAAAGAGGCTGATTTATACATTATACATTTTTGCATTGTCAAATCACATGGTCTGTTAAAAATTTAAATGAACAATAATAGAGAAATCTTACAGTCTTCACTGTTACCCTGGGTCTAACTCAGCTGATTGTTACAGTTGCTTTACCAGAATAAGAATCAGAATCTGTTTCATTGGCCAAGTGTGTGGACTCATACAAGGAATTTATCTCCAGTTTTACATATGCTGCGTGGTACATACATATAAATATACATATAAATATATATATAGTTAAAACAAGACAAAAACAAGACAAGACAAGTACTGTATACATGTCCCCCTTTGTCCTGTGTTTGTGAGGTCAGCTGGTTTGTTTGTTATCATAGCCTGAGATTAGTTCTGTTCATTTGATCTCTTTTATTATTATATTATGCTTAGTTTTAAAAAAGTCCACCTGTGACTAATCATGTCTTCCAGCTCTGTCCCTCACACACTCATAAAAGATCATTTCAATTAGCCATTTTTGACAGTTGCTATAATTTCTACACTTCAGTGAGGGCAGGGGAGGAGACCACGTCTGCGGATGTTTAAAACAGTGTTGACTGATGAGAAGCTAGTGTTCCCTGCCAGTGATTTAATGCACCGTAGAGACAGATTGAATCCGCTGCATGTTGTTGTTGTTATTGTTGTTGTTGTTGTTGTGCTGCGTGTCCACAGTGCAGCAAAAGATTCTCCTTGTTGTCTGAATGAGGCGGGACAAGCTCTGCAAAGTACAGGAAGTAGGAAAACAAATGGTAAAAAATATTTCAAGCCAGACATTTACAAGTTTACCAGGACATTAGCAGCAGAGATTAAGTTGTGAATATTGTGAGGAGCATGTAAGTAAAGCACCGCATCCTTTTAGAACTATACCCAGTTATATAGGTTTAAAATGGAAAGAATGGATTCGCTTTTGGAAATATTAAATGTATAACTCTATTCCCAGTAGGATTCATACGTTTTATGTATGTGTATTTATATTTCAGGACTGTTTTTAATGAATGACTTCATGACTTCAGTCTCACTCTCGCTCATACATGCAGCATGTTTGCAATTTGTAATTTTCCTGTCAGCGGAGACAGAAAGAACAACATCAATGTCTTTTCAAATGAGGAAGCTGCTATTATTAATATTATATAGATAGAAATATCAAAAGTCTAATTCATAAAAGCAAACTATTCTAGCTGCCTTATCTCAGTAATCTGTCAAGGATGTGGGGAATTTCTCAGGAGCTAATTGGCTCCAGTGAAGGAAGAAAGTCAATATGGAAATAAATGGGAAGAAATTTAAATGCACCTTCACTCAGAAGAAGTCATGTGTTCAATGGAGGGAGATGGAAAGATTATAATGCAGACAGAGAAGAGGGAGGGAGACATGTTGTTACCGTGTGTGCATTCATCTGTTCACATCACGTTTGGTCACCTAATTGTGTCATTTAAAAAGATGTTTTCCTCTTTAAAACCTTCAAGCAAGAAAGACTCTTCATACTGCAGATTCCACTGCTGTAGCACGATTCAACCTGAGCCCAAGGCCAAAGTGCTTCACAGTGCCTCACATTCACCAGTGCACACACACAGTGTCATGCTCACCAGCGCTACATTAAATAAATAACCAGCTCTACCACCTCAACACAGCTTATACAATTGTAGGTAGGTAGGTTGTATAAGTCACCCAATGCAATATAAATGCTATACCTACATGATCAGTGATAAATGGTGAAGTGGTATGTCCAAAACAGGACAAGAAGAAGAGAGGCGGTAATCCCTGTTTTTTGCTTTTTTATGCTCTGTACTATACAAAGACATCGAGCCTGATCTGTGCATGGCACAATGCAAGTGTCTTTGCTCATTTCAAACCAGCTCCCACGTTGTTTAAATAGCTTATACACTTGCACTTATCTGTGCACCCATGGGTGCCTTGGTCTTAAAATGAGGTGTGTTCAGGGGTCTTCCTCAAGGCTGTAAGGTAAATTGGATGCACAACAATTTCAACCGTTTAAAACACTTACATTGAATTTATTAAAATATTTCCTGTGATCCGGACCTGCATCAGATTAAATTAAATATAGTCAGTGACCTGAATGAATATATGATACGGTGGCTCCCTAGTTGGAAGTGCAGTGCCCGGCTCCCCTGTGCCCAGGTTTCATCAGGAAGGGTATGTGGTGTAAAAAGCTCTGCCAAATTAAATATGTAGATGGTGATCTGCTGTGGAGACCCCTCACTGTAGCAGCAGAAAGACAACATGTGTTATGGTAAAATATGCTACATGCTAACCAGCCCTACAAAGCCCTGATGTTTTGTTCGGCTGGGAGATCTCCAGTTATGTGTCTATGTGTATACACACCTCTACCACTGCGTCTGGGCACCACATTACAGCATTTTCACAATATCCTAACGACGGCTTTGAGGGGAAGAGTTTGGCTGCAGACCCGTGACAAGCCTCAGGAAGTGTGAAGCGGGTGAGGAATTCCAATATGAACTCTCAGATAAAAAAAAAAAAAGAAAGGGAAAAAAAAACTTTTCCAGGCAAAGTCGCTCATTAACAGAGGCTTAAAAGAGGAAACGAAACTTTGTCTGCTTTGACCGTCAATCTGTGGTTTGCATGTAGAAGAGAGAGGAAGAGGGACAAAGCGAGAGAGAGAGACAGAATGAGGTTAACCACACCACACACCAACTACTAGGTGACACAGGGGGACTAGCCTTGAGTTATCAAAATGCTAATGCACTATAATGGACATCACTGGCTATGTTTTTCAATATTACACAGTCCCACTGTGAGGGCGCCTTTCTTCGTCCGAGGCCAGAGGCTTGGAGGTTGAGAGGGAGGAGAGGACGGGGGGTGGGGGTGGGGGGGATGAACGATAATGCACTCCATGTTAGCTGACCTTTCCTTTAGTCTCTGGCTGACGGGCAGCAGCAACAGTCTGTCAGGAGAAATCTCAGTTCGTTTGAGTCAAAAGGCTCGTTGTTAGGAAGACATTACTCTCTGGAAAACTATAGTGGAGACTCTGTGTGTGCGTGTGTGCGTGTGTGTGTGTCCACACTGGGATTTGTTTCGATTGAACACATTGCTATGTGAGTTTGACGCATTAGTTTCTGCACGAGCACACACGTTATCATCCGCCTCCAGCTCAGACCGGTCTTCCTCCATCATGTGAACTACCGGCTTGAGCCCTTTCAGGTGGCACATGGCGTCTGTCATGCTTCGTATCTCGGGCCACAACAGGAGAAGCCCCTGTAGCTGATACCGGTCTCGTGTCTGTTCATCAACAGTGTTCGTGAGGGTCTGAATGCAGCCTCTTGCATTTCTCCAACATCAAACTAAAAGATGAGGATTTGTCAGGGAACCGCAGCAAACCATCTTCTTTTTCTCCATAACTGTCAGTTTTTTGGAAGGTGGCGTTTTGTCGGCTTTGTCCTTTTGTTGTGATGGCGAGAGCTGTTTTCTCACTTGCTGTTGAAAATTGCGACACAGGATTCATTGGATGTGCGATGGTTATTTGATTTCACTTCAAAACTGTGTAAAACTCTGCACCTGTATTGACTTTTATTTTTGATTTCCTTTGTGTTTGAGAAAAAAGAACGGCTCCTCAACAACATACTGATAAAACCGGGTTGTTTTGTCTCCTTTGGTAAATGTACTTTTTTTTTTTTTTAAAGAATCACACTTATGTCTTTACATCAAAGATTTCCCATCTCCAGCTTTGAGAAGTTGCTGTGGCTTCCATGTATGGTGATTTATTTTTTTTGATCAGAGCGCAACGTGTTGACAAGTTAGAAAAATCCCTCGCTCCAAAAATAGTGACATACACAACATCCACCTACACGTACAAGCATGTGCAGACACAGCACGAATGCATCACGCTCAGTTCGCTCTCTGCACAAACTAGATGTTAATTATCCATCTGTGGCTGAAATGCAATGAAAATAAGTAAATTGCATGAGAGCAATAAGAGAAAGCTGCATAAATGTGTCCATGTCTGACATGGGCAAGAAAGGCACACATGTATCCTACACATGGTAGTATGGTTATTTGCCTCGACCATGATCTTTCCCTAACCTTAAAGGTACCATATTGTAAACAGTGAGATTTCCATATCTTCTGTGATTATAAAGCAGGTTTAGGTTCTATATTAATACTGCAAAGTGTCAAAGCGCTCAGTCAGCAGAGAAATGCACACAGCCTGTATTCTTCTGGAACTTTGTGATGTCACAACAAAGCAGTCATCGCCCTCAGCCATGCCCCAAGCCCCGCCCACCTGGACCCACCATCCGACCTTACAGGATTTGGTCTTTCTGAGTGTTTGCTACCCGTTGCTAGAGCTCCAGAGAAACGCCTGAGAGAGGAAATGGTTTTTTATACTTAAAACCACATATATGTTTTCTTATGGGAGGCAAGACTTAAAATCAAACATTGGAAAAGTACAGAAGCCCTGAGAGGCCAGTGATTAAAAAATAAATAAATAGAAATAAATGTACTTCTGCTTGAGGGCTTCCGTAGAAAAAATATGGGATCTTTCAACATTACCACAGTTGCCATGCACAGTTAACTTTGTCATTGAATGCAATGCAGTGTTTGGCAGAATCGTCCATTATTGATGTTTCTATTGTGCATCACGGTTGGTTCTGGGAACAACAAGCAGATCAGTAATAGCTGACCGCAGCGGTTTACTGGATTGATACTGGGGTAGGAGATCAGAAGTGTAAGTGTTTGGTCTTCAACATGCAGGGATTTACAAACAAGTGATGGAATTTTAAGATCAGTTCCTTCACAGCCTGGCGGCAGAAGTGCAGAAGTTTGAGAGCTGGAATAATGTGTTCAGTTTCTAGTCTTGAATCCACTTCCTCTTAGGTGGATTGGCTCTCTGACACCTCACAGGGCCAGGTTTCAGTTCACTGCTGCCATGTTGGTTTATCGTATATGAAGTCATGGCGGTGTCTTTCCAGTCACCATATGTTGGCAGTCTTTATGTTACGACCCAGCAAGGGGAGAAGGGAAGCAACATAAAACCAGGTGTTAGTGGTAAATCAAATTTACTGATTTAATTTATTGCGTTACCAGGAGGGTAAATACGTAAACAAAAATATAAACAAGGCTAGAGGATAACTGAAGTAGGGGAACAGGAGCCAACAAAGAGCCTAACTATGCGATTCTAACCAACCCAAAAACACAAGAAGCAGCACCCCTCTTCCTAATGTGTCCAACAGTCTTTTTCTAAGGGTGTGATGCACAATCAGAATTTTAAACCTAGCCCAGTCCCCAACAATCGACACCAGCATCTCAAACCAAATTACAAATTACACATAAATGTTCAAAGGAGGAACAGAGGCGAGCTGCCTATCATGTCAGCCGCCACTAATGATGTGACGGCGGGCTCTTAAACTCTCTTCCTCTGATGCTTGAACGGATGCAGCTATGGTGAGGACTGACAGGATCATTGCTGCACCAATAGGAGAAGCCGGCCGTGGAGTCGGAGGCTCCTCCTCTCTGCTCCGACAGGGACAAGTAATCCATCAGTTAGTGTTAAAGTGCCCGAGCTTTGTGCAGCAACAGGCTGTAATAACAAGAACAACTGTAGAGCAGTGTTGCCAACTCCTCAGTAAGGAAAGTAGCTTTTGGCTGTCCTAAAAGACGCTAGAAGTCGCTAAATGACGTCATCACCTATAGCCAGTTGTTTAAATTGATCAACAGAAACCTGGTCTTCAGTAAATGGCACAATATTTGGCCATTATTTTCAGGGCACACTGTCAGTATGCGCCTACATAGGTGGGTGCACAGCATGTCTGTTTAGCACAAGCAGAGTTCTGAAGATGAGCTTCAGGTGTTTGATGTTTAGTCCGGAGGAACATTAGAAAGCAGCCACAGAAGGTCAGAGTATTCTTTGTCGGTACAGATCATTTAAATAACATTTGTTTAAACTTTATTAAAGTAATGGTAAACAAAAAATAATTAAATCACACTTTTTAAGGACTTGACAGTGAATCTTAGTGTCTCCTGTTATTTCTTTTTCCCCCCAGATGCTCCAAGGATCCAGCTGATTACTGGCAGTTTGAAGGTGGATTTTTCTTCATCTGCTACGTTGCACCGTCACTTCTGTAAAGATTCATTGATCTTTGTGGTATGTTGTGATTTGACTTATTAAAACACTGTATAGTTGGGATTCTGACATAAAAGATAGTATAATGTTTGTCCACATATGCTGTCAGAACTATATGGAGAATACTGTGGAAAACAAGATCAAACTGAATTGGAAAATACAAGCTAAAAAACAACAGACCCCCCCCTCAGCTCCACAGCCCCCCTCTTTCAGAGGTGACATCATCACCTCCTCATTATAGTAACCTTAACAGGCAAGATAGACCAATGGAGAAATGCCAGTTTTAGTTCTTCAGATCATCCCGGGGCTCTGAAGAACTATTTGTGAATAATTGGTTGATATTGTAAATTTACATCTGAATATATTAAATAAAAGTGTTATAAAGTCAATAGTGGTGTGTATGTTATTTGTAATTAAGTTTCCAACCCCACTTTAGTTGAAAGACTACATACAGAGACTCAACAGTTTAATTTGCATTTCTTCAGTATATTATATTCTATGAGAATTGTAAGAGAATCGATTTGAATCATTAAATATTGTATTTAGATTGTGCTTCTACAGGTTTTTACACAAAACAAAAGGTTTACTTCACAATGTTAAGCTTGTGTTAATATTTAATTGATTGACACTTAATATTATTATTAGCAAAAAGTTTCTCTGCAGAAACTTTAGTGGCGTCACTTTATTGATGGTGTTTGATCATAATAATTAAGGAAAAATCTGTAAAATAACAGTTTTTCGCTGTAGAAATATTAATGAAACTTTCTGTAAATTTATTGTTTTTACACTTTATTTGAATTAGGATATTTTACTTTTTTCACAGTTTATCCCAACTTCTTGGAGGCAGACCATGTAGCTTGCCTTTAACAGAAAAAAAATTTGATTGTCTTATCTGGCTACGACAAATTTGAAATAATTGTAAATTTGTCTTAGTTAGGACTTCAGCAGCAGCATTTTTAAGCTCCTTCAGTTGGCATTCACACTTCAACGGGCTGGATTTCCCAAGTGAATACTCTTTAACATCCTACCAAGTTTACTAGTACACACAGACACACAAAAAAGCGCACTAGCAGTACATTTCAGTTCCTGAACATAGACATAAATATGCATAACTTTGTTGTTCAGGCATCAAGAATTGACGCTGAACGTGAACAGCAGTGATTCTCAATTCCCAGCCCACGAGCCACATTTGACCCTTCATTGACAGTGGAGCTGCCTGTGGCCGTTGAACTAATTCTCCAATTCACTTGTCTCATTATCATAAGAGTGCATTCAGCGTTATCTCTCCAGTGGTGCAGAAACACAAAATTAACAGTCCTACATGTAAAATGATTAACAATTTCACCCACAGTTCAAGCCATTTAGGAGGAAATAGAACAACTTTTAGATAAAAGTTCTGTTTTAACTGAAACTGTTTAAGTCGATCCATCCAAAATGATTTTCTTTAAAGTTCATTATACAGCATAAACTCTGTATTTTATGAAACACTGACGGTAAAGAATCACGTATGCAAAGCATTCAATCGATAGCTTGTGTCTCTGTGTGAAGCCCTCGCTCGTTGGCAGCCGCCCACCACTGACATTGAACATTTGCCAGAGAATATTTAGAATAAAATGTTATGTGGTTCGCTTATTAAATGTGCATGTTGGCCTGCTGTTAGCTTACAGTCTGTCTCCCTTATTGGCATCTTCACTCAGATATAAAATAATCGTTCATGACCTGAGTGTCTCAACATAATGTTTCATGTATCTACTGTTTCAGTAGTTTTTAAATAACATTGTCTCTCTCTCTCTGCATCAACAAACTGAAGTTCAAGCTAAAACTGAGTGACACACCGACACGACACATATCAACACTATAAAACAGCTGCACAGTTCATATCATGTCTAAAGTGCTAATACTGATCTTAATCATAATGTGCAACAACTGACACTTATAGCTTCTTCATCCCACATTATAGTATTTATGCATTTTTATGTGACATTTTAATTTGTTTCCATTTGTTTTTTAGTATTATCTGCGTTTTGTGAAGAACGAGCTGAAGACATTTAGTTGCTATTTGTATGGAGCTGCTGTGAATCTGTTATGGTAACCTGCTTATCAAAATATTGGCAATCTGGGTGGTGAATTTAATCAGAATTTTTAATAAAAAATTGTTCATTTGAGATTTTTCTGAATAATACATAAATATATTACTATTATTTTATTTTCAGGTGTTTTTTAAAATATAATTATATTACAGTATTTTATGTTTCAGGTGTTTTTTTTATATTAATTAAATTATAATTATATTAATGAATGTTATGTTTTAGGTATAAGCAATGCTGCCACTAAATAGCAGTTCAACGTTTATTTATTTTTTTGCACATAGCTGGAAATATTGCCATATTTGATGTTATTTAATATCAGCCCACAAACAGGTGCAGCATATAGTCAACAAGCATTTTGTGAGGGGTTTACGACTTACCATGTGCTGATGATTTGATACAAAGAAATGAAATAACTTTCATGATGTGAAATTTAAATTAAAGTAATTTCTTTGAGAAATACAATTAGTGAGAGAAAAACAGATGGCTCTAAGAGAACAGTTGAAATATGAAGACCTTGTGTTTTCTTGGTAAAACCCAGTGACATACAGTACTGTTGCTCAACTCAGAAAAGTTTGGTCCTGTCTTCATATAAAACCTAGAATACACCTACATACACACTGTGTCTGTGTGTATGTACAAGCATTAGCACATCAGACGCACACACAAATCCCACAGACCCACCGACAGATAGCACAGAGACACATACCCATGATCCATTCACGCCCACATGCGCTCAAGTGTGTGCAGAGGTGTGAAATTTCCACACTGAGGATACACGCTTCTGTACTGTAGATGAGCGGAGATCAGATGAGGCATTGCGAGGTGTCTTGTTGATTGAACCAATCTCCTGAAAGGATGGTCGATCAGTCAGAGTTAAGTTGCTTACCACCACTTCTGTTGTCCTGGCAACTGCACAAGAAGTGTCTCCAGAAAGCCATGTGGAATTTTCCATATCATGTGCTGTTACAACCTACAAAAAAATGCATTCTGGGTCCTGATGCCGCCGCTCTCGCCTTTAATATCAAAGTTCATTTTGATCGGCCAGTACTTTGTATCAAATAACACACAAAAACTACAACCCTAATTAGACAAATGGCACTCTAATTAAAAACCGACTAAGAGTTCCTAATACACTATTAGACACCGTTTTACAGGACCATAGTCTAATTAGAAATGAAATACAATGACAAATCAGATCCAAAATATGGTACAATTAGATGCTATTCTACAAATGATGCTGTAATAAACACATTTAATACTGCCAACATGTGCCTGATAGCTTCATTAGACAACACAGGCTGTAATTAGACAAATATCATATCAGGCATAGCCTTTATAATAGGGACACAAAACACTGAGAGCACAATACATTTATTTGGTCTTTATTTAACATATGGTCATTTTCTCATTTGTCGCTCATTAGAAGAAGACTGTAAAGTCAAAGCACATCAGGTCACGTCTGGGAGCTCCTTCACCTGTCCCATGTGTGACATCACAAAGTTACAGAAATCCTGACGGCTGGTTTTAAGGCTCAGTTTCTGAATACAGGCTGTGTGCGTTTCTCTGTGGACTGAGGCTTTGATACTTTCACAGTATTAATATAGAAGCTAGACCTGATCTATAATCAAAAAACACATGGAGATCTCACTTTATACAATATGGACCTTTTGTCAAAATGGATATTTTGTGTCAGAGCAGAAACTGCACTAAGAAATTCATTAAAGTGCAACAAAAGTCAGACAGGATAGAACAGGAAGTAATTAAGAAGTTTTCAGAGTTTTAAGCTCACATGAAGTTGCATAACTAAGCAATTCAGAAAAAAAGAATAACTTATTCAACATTTCCTTCACTGTTAGGCATGGTGATGGCAGCATTATACTGTTTTCAGAAGGGGGGGGGGGGGGGGGGGGGGTGATGGGGAATTTGAATTGAATGTTATTTGCATTTAGGAGAACCCGTTTCACCGTGCCACAAGAACAAGTCAAGTGATTTAAGTTGGACAGGAGCCTGTCGAGTACGGCCAAGCCAACAGATGGCTTCAGCTGAAATCTGAAAATCAAACATGCAGCCAAAGACCAAACTTTAAACCTATGACGAATATGTGAAAATGCTGTTGACACATTGTCTTTCCAATCTGAGCAGAGTAAGATGGAGTGTGTATTAATATGCATATTATTGCACCAGAATGTGTATACAAATGTACTTTACAAAAGAGCAACAATCCCTCGTCTTATATGAAATCACATGAGGACACGTATTCAGACGTGTGCTGTCAAGGTTCAAGGTGCACAGGTTTTCTTTCCAAATCTAGAGTAAGATTAGTTTATTGATGAGCACATATTTTCACGGGAAGGAGAGACTAATCTGTGAAATCACTCGTACAGTGTTTGGTTGGAATGAAAATGAAAACAGCAATTTCAGCATTTTGAGGACATTTTTTTTTTTAATCAGTTTTGAAAGTTACTGTGGTTTTACTAACACGTAATATTTAATGGTTTTGCTTACTGTGATGTGAAGTGAATAATATTTAATCATTCCTGCAGTTCTCTTTTCACAGACAGTCAGCACAGGAACCATGTGGCTCTGCATTGCAGCAACCAAAGATTATTCAATCTTTGATGAATCCGTCAATTTCTGGATACGTTTTTCTATATCGTTTAGTCGATGAAATAGTAAACCACTTCCTCGAGGCCAGAGTGGTGTCTGAAATTGCTTCTTCTCATTTTTCCTCCTGAACAATATTCCAAAACTCTAAACTATTGAATGTAAAATGATATAAAACAGAAAAGCAGAATAACTTTGCACTTGATAGCAAATGTTTGTTATTTTGTTTTTGCTTTTTTTAGTATGCAAAACACGATTACAACATTTAAAGGAAATGTTCTAATCAATTCATGAGACTCTGGGTAGCAAGAGTTGGCCTTGCTGAGATAACACACTGAAATAAAGCCGAACAATTGAGCGGCTGCGTTTCCTGCAGAGTTTAAATAGAGCACTCTACAGGATAATGTTGAATCAAGACAATCACCTTGGTTCTGAATAGCAGGGGTGGGGGTATTATTAAGGAGGGTTACATGAAGGTGAGGCAACGGTAGGGAGGAGACGGAGGACAAAAGAATAGGTTAGAAGAAAAGTCAGAGCCTAATACCCTATCGCTCTTTTAACATCTGTCTGCTTGTTTCTAAAACCAGGGAAGCAGCTGCGACTCATCTGCTGATTAGAGCTGTAATCAATCACTCATCACATTGTGTGTGTGTGTGTGTGTGTGTGTGTGTGTGTGTGTGTGTGTTAATCTGTTTGTTAATGCAAATGTGTTTGTTTTATCAATCCAGACCACAAAGTGAAACATGTCCAGCGGACTTGAAAGTTGTTTCCCAATTCAGAGGCCACATCCTTTGGAGGGCGCGGTTTACGAAGGCGTGGCTGCGTAGACCGCAAAGGCCGAACTGAAATAGGACGGTGTGGTCTACGGAGGATTTCCTATTTATCCTCAGCCACTGTTGTATTTGTAGAGTCCACCATATTCTCTCTTTTCGAAAAGTGATTCATCACCAATGAACCTCCAGGGCTGAAAATGAAGCCGACACAGAAGTGCCGAAAACTGCAGTTCTTCTAATGGCCACTAGAGGCTGGCTCCAAAAGTGAGTCAGTCCCCATAGACTCCCATTTTAACATGTCCAACTTTACAGCAGAAATAAACATGTTTACAGCCTGGTACAAAAATAAATTTTGGTCTCTAGAGATAATTTCCTCCTTCATGACAACTGTACAGGGGGTGAATTTTTATACAACGCACCCGTTTAGATTTTATTAAGGCTAACAAATATGCATAATTGAGAGTGTGGCCGCTTTGCATTTACTTATGTCTCGGCTCCACACACGCCCCACCTCTTTGGATTACCTGAGAGTTAAATGTAGTCAGGCACTGCCAAGATGGTGACAGCAGAGCAGCTCACTCTGAGCTTGAAAACCGCTCCTCAGAAACCTATGGGTGACGCCACAGAGGCTAAGTCCATCTTTAAATACAGTCTATGCTGCAAATACAATGTGGAGCCATGTAAGGATTGTTCCACCAGTCATGAATTAATATCACATGTAATTCTTCTACTTTCACTGCAAGTTTCAATGTCACTTTTTTAACTTAAGAGAGTAAAAAAAATAAATAAAAAAGAAACATAAAAATTGCGAGCATGTTCCCAGCACCTCTCCCATCTGCTCTCACAGCAGTGCACACATCTCATCACGAGCACAAAGCCCCGCAGACTGACAGTTCATTCGCCTCACACGACAAAAGCTCTGGCTTCAGCTGATCAAAACTGCATTTATCATTATTTATTTTTTATGACAGCTCACCTTTTCTCATTCTGTTGTGGGGATACATGACTGCTAGAAATCTAATTTGACGTACGCACTTCACGTTTGACATTTGTTTTTTTCTCATTACATTCTCATCACTGAGAATATGGGGATAGACACTCTCCTGCTATAATTAAGAGTATCAAAAACCATCACAACTGGTGGTACCAATTCAAAAGATCTTTCATCAAGCATAAAAAGATTGTTCTTAAGATTAAACCTTTCACTTGCATCCTTGGAAATGACATTGTATTATCGCCTTTCAATTAAACTGAAATGGAAATAAGATCTGTGCTGAATGCGGGTGTGTATGAGTAATTGAATACCTTGAAAACACGCATAGGTTCAAGTTTTTACAATGGAGTGATGTTAATGCTAATACATCTCTGCATGATACGCTGACGTCTGTTTTGTATAGAAGGCTCTTATTTAGCTTGACGCTAATGTTCGATGAGTCATCTGCAAACAGAAACAATCTGAATAAACATAAATCTGTTGTGATGCTATTTTGGAAAATGTTAAAGTTGGCCTTTGCTTTTGCTTACGGAGATTTCAGTGCAAGCAGTGATTTTATCTCCCTGTACCAAATACTGAATCAAATACAACCTTGGACATTTTTTTGAGGACAAATTTCAACAGAGGTTGGAGAGAGAGGTCAGATGTGTGGGAAGTGAAAATGCTCCTTTAGAATCACCTTGTGAATATCTCCACACACTCGCTCCTACACAGTGCATTTCCACTTCAGCAAAAAAAACAAAAAAAAACTGCAACAAAATTCTCAACTCTTAAAATCTCTTCAAAGTTTTCATAAGATCAGCAACACATCCTCGATTTTGTGTCACCAAAACAACTCTCCTTGATTTTTTTACTTGTTTGCAAAGCGTTTTATGGCTCCACGCTGGTGAAAGCCAGAGCTGGAGGCGTGATGTGTTCGGGATGTCCCAACGTCCCGTTCTCTTCAACGCAACATCTCAGTGACACCTTGACGGGATTTCTTCAAATTTGGCACAAATGTCCAATTAGACTCAAAAAAGAACTGAGAATTATCGGATCTGTCAAAGGCCGAGGTCAGTGTGACCTAAGAAAACACATTTTGTCCATAACTCACAAATTCATGCACTAATTAGGACCAAGCAGTTGAAAGATGAAGCCAACATGGAAGTGCCAAAGACTGCAGTTCCTCGAATGGCCACTAGAGCCTGGCTCCAAAAGCAAGTCAATCCCCACAGACTCTGTCCAACTTTACAGCAGAAATGAACATGTTTACGGCCTGGAACAAAAAACTGTTTTGGTCTCTAGAGCTTATTTCCTCCTTCATGACAACTGGACGGGGGTGAATTTTTGTTTTAAAGTCATCCGTTTAGATTTTATTTTAGGCTTAAAGTTCTGCATAATTTAGGACGTGGCCGCTTTGAGTGACAGGTGGTTGAGCATCTGTTTGCCACAAACCGACATGCACCAAAGTCTTGGCTCCACACACGCCCCACCTCTTTGCCTATTTTTAGATTAGCCGGGAGTTAGGCGGAGTCAGGCACTACCAAGACGGCAATGGCGGAGCAGCTCACTCTGAGCTTCACACAGTCTATGGTTATGACAGAATTTAACACAAATCTTTATAAGGATGAAATGAAGTGATGACATTTAATATCTAAACGGTGTTTATATAAATGCATTACAAATTGTTTTTGAAAAAGTTTCACAAGACAAAGAGATAAAAAAAAAGCAAAACAAATAAAAGATAATGTTATTATAGTATTATAATGTATGCTGTGTATTTTCTAGTATCTGGTTTCATTTGAATATGAAGTGTTTTGTAAGTGCTCACTCCAAACACATTTACATCTCAGTTCAGTTAATCTAAATTATATATTTGTCCTCTACCTACTCAGGATAAGGTCATTCTGATCACTCTGCTACTCCATTTTTTATTCCTTTTGCTGCCACTACTTCTTTGTACTGTATATATGGATGTTCAGAGTATGTGTGTGCACATGATGTTTGAGGCTGCTGGCAATTTTCTCTTTGATTACTCACTTTCCATCCACTTCCAAACTTGAGATTTTCACATCAGTTTTCTCTCACGATCTCTTCGATACCAACACACTCTCATCAGTGCAAGTGTGTGTGTGTGTGTGTGTGTGTATTTGGAAGTGTTTGTACACACAGAGACATGTATTTGTGTGCGTGCTGGTTTGCAAGCCCCTGTCTCCAGTGTCTTTCTCTGTCTGGAAAACATATTGCCGAAGGAGACAAACACATCTCACACTGTGCCCACATGGTAACCAGGGAACACAACAAAAAAAAAAGAAAAAACAGATCAAGGGAGAGACAGGAAGCTTGGGAGAGGGGATGAAAACAGATGCTCAGGGATGAAGAGAGAAAGGGAGAGAAGAGTGGAAACAAGGCCACATACGCTTGTCTGGTTGGATTTCAACACATCCACTGAATGGCTCCGAGCTCTCTTGTTCCACCCAGTAATGTCACACATTTACAACAGGAACCCCCAACCATGTGATGTGGCTTATGTGTTTACATAATATGAAAAATCATGCCACATTTTACTGACACATATATTCAATATTTGAAAGAAAATACTTTTTGTAAAAACAAAAATTGAGGATACTATGAAAAACAATCTCTGTATGGTTCAGTCTTAACTTTCCCATCGACTTCGCCACCCGTCCTCTTTTCAGAAACATGTTTTAAATGCTCCATAAAGTGAGTAGCTGCTGAAGAAAGTGAAACACTGAGCAGCTGAAAACAACTTTTTTCTCATGCGTTGGTGGAGACCAAAAGGAGAGTTGGATATCAGTCTCAGATTCATCAGATATAAACAAACACAACTCTGAGAAACTGTTGTTACACTCCCTGCTGGGTGTGTAAGTAGGCAATTGTTGGCTAACACATTAGCCATTAGCAGAATTAGCTGAGTCCTACTGTAAAAACCAACAAACGCAGCTCTAGCTAGAGGTGCTATTGTGACACACACAAAAGATGTGGTCACATTTTAGTTAGTGTCTCACATACTTAATGGTATGATAATTATATTTATTCCATCTCTTGCTGGTGATTTATTATTTTTTTTAGCTTTGAGAGACTTTCAGTCTTTGTGGACTTCTTATTTTGGATGTTAGACCCGACAACATCAGTAGCTGTCAACGTAGCAACAGGCTAACGTTGTCCTGTCTGCTCATTTATCCTTTTTTTTTATCAGAAATAACTCTTTGCACCTGCAACACTATTCATGCTCAACAAGGAATGTATTCTAAGGCTTGTCAGAGTCAAAATCCTCAAGTTAAATCGTTTTGTTATCAGTGAATTTAACTAAAAACTGAGGAGTGAGTTCAGTCACCCTGTTAGTGAGGTAAATTCATATCAAAGCAAGGGTGGATTGATTTTGGGGGAGTGTGTGTTCTTGACAACCATCTGTCCTCTGAAAGGAAACCAGTCTGTTTCTCTGACTCTGTGCTGCAGCTGTGCAGTTCACTCCTGAGGCCTCGCATATGTGTCTGTGTCCGTGCACGTGTGTGTGTGTGTGTGTGTGTGTGTGTGTGTGTGTGTGTGTGTGCATACACATGAGAACTTATGCTGCAACATTCATGTGTGTTGTCTAATTTGTTGTCACACAAGGCCTTTAATCCCTTTCATACTATAATCCTTTTGATTTTGGTGCCTAAGTGGCATCATTTAGAAGAAAAAATCGGCTTTGTCTCCCACAAACACATTAAATTAACCAGTGGTTCATGTCCACTTCTCTTTGAAAGCCACCATTACAGACTATCTGGCACACTCACGCACACACATGCACACACGCACAAACACACACACACACATACACAAACACAAACACACACGTCTGTGTATTTCTGCAGTTGTGAGAGCTCTCCATTGAATTAAGCCAATGCAGTAACCATGAACCACAACACCAAAAAAACAAACATCCCCTGCTTTCATTTCGATGCGAGCCGTATGCTGGGACAGCGGGGATCTGGAAGAAATCTGCAGAATTGTCCAGAGAAAAAAAAACTTTAACAACTGAACTTTTGCTGCAACTCAGGTCGACATCATCCAGCACCACCCTGCAGTGGCCAATGAACGCTCATCCTTAGTTCTGTTGTTTAACTCACGATGGTTAAAGCGGAGCAATGATTGTCGCCGGGATAACTTTTCCGAGTTGTAAACTTCCTCCTCAGTATTATAAGCATTTCATTAGCTATTAAACTTTTTTAATTTATTCAAAACAGCCCTCAAGGCTTGCAATTCATTATCATGCTGACACCTGACGCGCACATGTAAAGGACACTGTGATCTCTTTGTGGTTGTGTAGCGGTCTGCCAGTTCCACCTCCCACAGGCACAGATTCAACCATAACCATAAAATGGTTTTGATTGTTATAGTTGCAGTGTTGGCTGATGTCAACAGCTGGCAGGAAGTCAATTTGGACCCAAGTAACACACTAATGGTCTCTTTTCACCTGCAGCATTTTGCCTGATCACGTGATGCTGACACCCAGAATCTTTTTTCTCAAAAGTCATACGGATATGATAAAAAATAAAATGCAATTACTAAAAACATTTCCAATGTGAATGCAACATGTTTCTGTGAAGTTATCTTCACTCATGCCTAATGAAATGATGCCAAGGCCCTTAACAGCTGGTTTAAATCCAAAACATGTCCCCAAATGTGGCAAAGTTCAGACATACACACTCTCTCTCTATCTCACACACACACACACACACACACACACACACACACACACACACACAGCCATAAACACAATCAGCAGGGACATGGGCAGCCCTATCAACAACCGTCGCACTGCTCAGGTTAGTACAGAGGTGGCTGCTCTAGAATGCCAACAAAGAGAGAAGTAAAGAATAGATCCAGGGTGACTCAGACCTTCGGTATACCCCTGTAGACAGACAGACACACACACACACACACACACACACACACACACACACTCTTATCAAAATGCAAACAATCCATAAATCCAAATATGACCATTTTGTTCCATATACCTGTCTCATTACTCAACTTCAGCTGCACTGTAAGTTTGTGCGTAGAAACTGCGGAAATTGCTTGTGTGTGTGTGTGTGTGTGTGTGTGTGTGTCTTCAGGTAAAATGCAGAAATTGCAATTGTTCTCTTCTTATCACCACTTAGGAGTTGTGCAAAGTGTCAACAGTGTTTAGAGACGGAGGAAACAAGCACACAGCCAATCAGTCCCGACAGCACAAGAAGCTCTTTCTTTAGATGCTGTTTGACGATAAGAATGAGACTGTTGTTTTCATTCTCCATCCGGGTGAAAAATGCCTCCAGTTTAATGAAATTCTCCTCTCATTACCTTCCACTATCTCGCTTTTATCAAGTCACTCACAAATTTTTGCTCTTTTGGCAGCCGTGGCACTCGCACACACACACACACACACACACACACACACAGCATCAGATCTGGAGGGGATGGGGCTTTATATGCGTATTAAAGAGCCAGCATATAAAAAGACCATTTATTACTGCTGTCACTGCATCGCTCGAGGAACACAGTCAGGAGCCCTCCACGGCAGTTGTTAAAAAATAGATTATAGAAGCTGACAGGAGATTTTAGAATCTTTTTGGTTCACTCTGAGGTAGATGCTGTAGTTCTTTTAATTCATTATGGGATTCAGTTGTTAAAGAGAAAAAGCTCCCCTTGCGTGGGAGGGAGGACACCATGCTGCTTCGTGCCGCGTGCTAAGCCTCCGATTCAAAGTTGTGTGCATTTACTGTAATTGTATAGGAAGTGTGTTTAACTTAGAACTTGCATGCTCATATTTTATCATTACAGCCAGACATGTGAGGCAGCAACAGGCGTTCCTTTTGGGAGCGCCCCCCGGTGACTCACCTGGTCGAGTGCACACCATGAAGGCTGACTCCTTACCACAGCGGCCTGGGTTTGAACCGACCCGAGGCCCTTTGCTGCAACTTTCCTCTCTCTCTCTCTCTCTCTCTCTCTCTCTCTCTATCCCTCTCTCCAACTCTAATAAAGGCAAAATGCCCCCAAAAAATCTTCCTTTTGATTTCTGGAGATAACGACATCAATTAACCAAGTATCACAAGAAAACGAGCTTTGTTATCTGGAGATAATGAAATAATTAACTTGTGATCTTGAGCAGTTGAAAAAAGAAATGATTTCACTTATGGCCTTTCTTGGCTTCCATGCATCTCATCATTGTATTAATATATTTCTAGTTTTAGATCCAACTGCCATTTTTCAACTAGAGAACCCAAGCTGCCTGTGAACGGAGGTACAGGAGAGGCAAAACATGCAAATGCTTAAGTACTTTGTTTTCTCAAATTGGAAACTATGTCTGTTGTGGGCCACTGAGACACCGTATGTGATACTGAGCTATATACAATTGATTTGATTGGCAATGTTTGAGGTCAAGGATCAACCTCTTTTCATGCTGAAAAAATAAGAATCCGGGGGGGAATATTCTGTCTCTACCCATTACCACAAAGATGTGTTTTCTCACTGTTCTGATGTCAGAGATTTTTCAGCTCTCGCTTGGAGGCAAGATCACAAAAATATGGAAATGCAGGCTCCAGTGATGCCAAATCGCCGCTGTTTGTGAAATGATGCATTTGATGTCATTTGCTGGATGTCAAAGAAAGGGAACAGATTCTGAGTCACAACAAAAGTGTGAATATTTATGTTAAATTTTCTTGACCTACCTTCACAATGTTACAACAATACAGCTTGGGTTGGAACCTGCCAAAAGGTATAAGCAACATACTACAAAATACAATATAAAATCAAAAGCAAATACATCATGCAACTCCAGTTTGTGCAGTGCATTTATCTTGAGTCCTAAGTTTTCATTAAGACATAACTGTGTGGGTTATAAATAATTCACACTGCTGAAATTTTTGTTCCTGTGCCCAGATTGTAAATTCAACTAAATCAATACTGTGATGAATTTAAAGACTTGTCAATGTATTAGATGTTTCCTAAAGCAAAAGGTATTGGAGTGACATCAGCTTGTGGGCTTATCTGTTTATGAAACAGCAGAAATAAGGGGTGTGGCTTGTCTGTTATTGCAGTAGCTCTAATTCCAAAAAATGTCTTCTTTTGTCCTCTTTAGGAGACTGAAAGCTTTGTTCCTGCACTTGAATAGCCCCATTCTTCACTTTGATTAGATTCCAATGCTCCAATAAGTGCTCTCCTAAAGCTGATTAGTTAGTTTCCATTCCACAAACACATTAAGTCTTGTCTGCTTAGCTGCAGCTCGCACGCCACACAACATGAAAAGTGTGAAGTGAGTGCGTGACAAAAAAATAAATCAATAAAAAAATCCTTAGACCCAGATGTGAAGACTTCCGCACATCTAAAGAAACAGAGCACAAGTTACAGCATTTGTAACACAAGTTGCTCTGGCATACACATGAACACTCTCGCATTGTGAGTCAGGCTGTAAGGAGGGCAGGCTACAGGCTTGTATATGCAATTAACATCATATTCGGACATCATGACAACTGAGAGGGAGTCCTGTAATCTTGATCTTGGTGTGGACTGATGGCCTGCAGAGATTGTCTGGTAATGTGAATTGTTTCTAAAGTGTAGTCTTGCCACGGTGATGGACTGGATGACAGATAAAAGCAACTCTGATCATATCGAACCTTCAGCGTTTACTGCTCCACTCCCGGCTGCTTCCTGTGGTGTGTGTGGGGATCATATGAAGTCAAAGAGCGAAGACAACTGATAGGCAGTTGCTAACGGAAAGTAATAGCTTCGAATAAAAAATTATATAGGGCGCCATATTTAAGGGCACGCGGTTTAATACACAGCCGCCTTCTGAGGCGGCTGTGTCCAGCTGTTTACCTTCACTACAGTTTGTTTGCTTATGTGGGTTACAAATAATTTAAGCAGCTTACAGTTCCACGACCTTTCCCAACTCATGGCCCACATCTCAAAATTGTTGGCGGCCCACATCTGACCCCGTAATAATACGGAGGCCAAACAATGCTTCCTCAGACCTTTAGGGCTGAACTGAAAGCAAAGGGAAACACGTAGGAAGCTTCGTAGCCTTCACAGCAGCTTATCACAGTGACAGGACCAGAAAAAAGAAAAAATGAAATTTTATGTTTTTTAAAAATAATTTCAAAACATGTAGAAACATTATTCACACACACACATAGAACCACTGACTTAAGTAAATAAAAAGCTCATCGTGATGATAATAGTTTGGCATTATATAACAAAAAGGTTTTTGTAGTTTGCTGAACATATGTACGCATCACAGAGAGGTGGATTACGCTGATCAGGCCAACAGCAGGTGACTCTTTGACACTCGAAACATTGGTTTTAGATGGAGAACTCATTTAAAGTCTTTTTATTTTGTTTTGTTCCCAGACCAGTGTGTGTTGTATGCATACATACACAGATGAAAGCAGACATTAACGCTGCAGCTGTTCTGAGAACATCGACGGTCCAAGAAAAAGTCCTGAGAGAGAGAAGCTTCATTATACAGACAGTGAGTGCTATGAAACTTTAAGATGTTTATTATGTTCTCTTGCCTCCAAGGTCTAATAGTAAAAAGAAGAAAGGACGAAATGATCAACATCTTATGACTGTTAGATAATGTCCTCTTCACTTTTAAAATGTACAGTATATCGCCAGCCAGCTATACGATCGCACAAAACGGGCATAAATATGCATCATCAGACACAGCCACATGCATCCCCACACACACACACACACACACACACACACACACACACAACTTTACAAACAACTTTAAAGCTTGTGTCCTATAATCCACAAAATCTATTTTATGCGCCCCTTTATCTTTCAGCGCACTTTTGATGACCAGTCATCTGTCCACTTTATGTGACTCTGTCTTATCAATAACTCACCCTCATTACGTCCCGACCACTCCAGCCCCCCCCCCGCCCCTTCAATGCGAATGGAGGGGCAGGAAGGGGAGGGGGTGGATGGGTGTATGGTTGGGGACAACGACGCCTCATTCGGATGGAATATGTCGCCAGGAAATAGTGGCGGGAGCCGGCGGGATCCTTGATTCTGGACACATTCCGGTTTTATAGGCGGTGTGAAGATGAGGGAGAGGAACTCTGAGTGCAGAGATAGTGTCATTACTAGCTAGTTCACCTTGAGGTTATGCGTATTCCGCTATAAATCCCCAGGCTGCTCTCACCTTGGCCAGGTGCTACAAACTGCTCCTCTAAAGCGCTGCAATGGAATCGTTCATCTAATGAAATGTTTGTGGGAGCTGGGTTTGAAAGGCTGGACAGACTGTTGCGGTGGCTTGCCTTGAGTTATTTCGCAGCACAACAGCTGTATTTGTCAGTTGTATTTGTAGAAGTGTTACTTATAGATCTAGTGTCTGAGTGGTTGTTTTAAAAAAGATAAAGGGGGTTGCACCGAGGGACCAGAAAAACATACAGGATACGAAAGGCTTTCAATACATATTACCTTTTGATTCAGTGTCAAAAACACTGAATCAAAAGGTCTTGCACTGCATGTGTGTGTGCACATTTTATAATATTTCAAGGTACCCTGTGGAGTTTTTATGGGCTATTTGCCAGTACAATCCAAATATTTACTCGTGGGAGCAGTTTCTCACCTAACCCCCGTGATTAAATTAAAACGTAAATGATTAATTAAGGCTAGGTAAAGAAAGTATTCAATGTGACTGAAGGTAGGAGATGTACATGACTCCCGCTGTCTTTGGTGTTAAGGTCAAACTCCTTGCGCATCAATCAACCCCAAAGTCCTGCATATGACTTTTCACCACACTGGAAGGATATTGTGCAACTTTGGCACTTTCTTGTTGCCGTTCGAACAGACATCCAATGCTGTTATTTGTCTGGAGACGAAAAACAAGATGTTGCAGCAGGACACAAATGTTCTGTGCATAGACTGTAAATGAAGATGGACGTGGCCTCCGTGACGGTGAAAACAGGTTTCTGAAGAGTGGTTTTGAAGCTCAGAGTGGGCTGCTTTGCTGTCGCCATCTTGGCAGTGCCTGACTTCGCCCAACTTTACATCCCAGTTACATTTTGTTGTTTGGCGTCATCTAGTGGTCGTAGTAATTATGACAGGAGCAAAGGGAGAAGTGTGATGAGGTGGTATAAAGAGAGACAGAGTCCACGTCAGGAGGTAGGTCTTGGCGGATGAATGAACATGACACAGGAGAGCCGTGTTCGATTCCCATGCGAAAGCGGCAGTTTAGGTTTTTTCTATTATCCATGACCTTTAACCATGTTGTTATCATTGTAACCATGACAACAAATATCATCTAATGCTGAGGAAAGTCTTTTCCTAAACATAACCAAGTAGTTTTTGTGCCTAAACCTAATCAAGCCATGACCGTTAATACACTAACCATGGCGACGAACGTAGGTATGCCACTCTCTGCACAGTCCGCTTTGTTTATTATTGCTGCCATGACAACCGAGGTCTGGTAGACGTACCGCCGTTGGGGCGCTATTTCAGGAGACACGCCTATGGGTCGTATCAGAGGGTTAAAAGAAAAGAAAGAAAAAGGGAAGTAGTCTGTGGTTGTCAAGGTGTTATTTATGTTTGAGAGTATAAATATGCACTGATGCATGGTGCTGTGATGTGCACAAACAGTAGCACAAATGTACACATGGAAAAACACTTGTATCCACAGACGGTGGGTTGTTTGGAGAAAAGCCACCAGCTCTCAGTTTTTTTGGCTGAAGCCTGTAGCTTGGTGATTATCCTACTGCCAGGTATTGATTTTTGAATAGCGGGCCAAGCACTACCCTGGACCGAGAGCTCCTGTCAATACAAATCTTATCGCTACATTGACAAAGTGAAATAATTTCATTAATTCCACTGCAAAATGTAGGGGGAGGGAAGAGTTATGTGGTCTGGCTCCACTTTGAACAGTCATAAAGCAGTCTGTTTGCACTCAGGACATTGTGTCTCTGATAGGAGATGAAAAAAAAAAAAAAGAGAGCGAAACAGAGACACAATAAAGCTGCAGACATCATCAAATGTGAAATAATATTAGCAGTTTAATTAGCGAGTGTTTTTTACAGTCATGCTTATTCTATTTTTCCAAGAGCCAGATATTGAAAGAAGATCAATAACAGCAAATTAGCGGTGTTATTTATTTAGCTGTTAGTATGTATGGGGACATAATGATGATAAATTCTCAGAGTGAAGCGTTTTCAAGTCATTGCTAATGTTTTTACATGAACAGCTGCTCAAAATAAAGATGTTACGTTCCACTTCTTCAGACCAAAACAAAGTTATTTCACCTTTCTGATTGAAACTGTCAAGTAATGTGAATTTTTACGTATTTTATTCCATTTTATTGAAGTTATATTTTAGATTAGCGTTTCTTAGTTCATTACTAGTCTTATTTACCTTTAAATCTTCTTCTCATTATTATTATTATTATAATTTATTTTTTTTTTTTTTATGATTCCAACATACAGATGGATGTAATAAAAACGGAACACATTACGGTTTCCAGATTTATATTAAAGACAACTGTTGAGAGTTCCAAGTCCCCTAGCTTCACATTTTAATGGGTTGCACCAACTGGCATCAATAAACACGGTCCACCCCTGCTCTGATTTTTTGGCATCCCCTGGGTGGACTAACGATCTGTTTGGCCGGGATAAACTGCTCTAAGTGCTCTCGGCGTTGTGAGTCTCTTCTCTATCACAGTTATTTCAGGACATCCACGTTTCTTTCCCTTCATTTCTTCGTGAACCGCAGCTTTTGAGGAATTGATTTTCCTCACGGGTTTTTAAACAAACACTTAGTGATAGGTGTCAAGCGTGTGTGTGTGTGCGTGTGTGCGTGTGTGTGTGTGTGTGTGTGTGCGTGTGTGTGTGTGTGTTCCCCGGCAGTCGTGGACGACAGTGACAACACACTGAAAGGTGGGAAGTGGGAAAGATAACTCTCTTTATCATTATTATTATTATTATTATGCAAGAATGATTTTGGTGGTCAAATGTCAAAGGTCAAGGTCAGTGTGACCAAACAAAACATTTTTTAGCCATTACTCATGACACACACACACACACACACACACACACACACACACACACACACAGGAATTATGATACAAATGGTTCATATTTTCTGTGACTCTGGATAAATTGGGATGTAACCTGAAACTAGTCTGAGCGGCGGAGGCAGACGACCATGATTCTAGTTTACGACAGTTTTTTGGGCTGAAATACATTAACACTGAATATTTTTTAAAGGCCTTTCAAATAAGTGAATTTCAGATTAATTCAGATTCGGAAAATGTACATCATGTGGCCGGTATTTTTGTGGACACTTGACCATTACATATTCACAGCCTCCACACTTCTGGGGGAAGGGGTTTCCAAATTATATTGGAACCTTGGCTGCAGGGATTTTGCTCCCAACCAGCCAAAGGGGCATTAGAGAGGCTGGACACTGATGTTGGGCAATAAGGTCTGGCTCGCAGTCGGCGTTCCAGTTCATCCCATAACTGCTGGGTGAGGTTTAGGCCTGAGCTGTGTGGGGGGAGTGATTATCATCCTTTCCTATACTCCCTGCTGGTCTGAGCTCGGCGTTTCCCCGTGGGGAGTGATGAGGTCAGTGCCTCCATGCCAGACATCAACGCTGGTTAACATTTACATAATTTATTCCACATGAGCTACAGTTTTACAATCTGATTTAGTCTTCTGTCTCAGGTTCGGTGTAGACTACACCTCTACGTTACACATCTATGAGTCCACTATACAACTAGAATGACAATGTGATGAGGACGGAAAGGATGGAGGCTTGTAAACTGTTAAAAGGGTCAAGAAGAGTGGAAGGGTCTTAAAGACTGTTAAGGCCTCTACTTTTCACCAATCACCTGATGATTACCTCTCTTGGAAGATGCTGTTGGTTCAATCATGAAAAACAGCAGAGAGCATCCAATGCTTCCATCGCTCTACCAACATCTGTCTCTTAAGCAGCTTTTAAACCGTCCATTTCCTACTTTTTCCCCCCCCTCTTGACTTCCAGCAGTGACTCACGTTCTCCTTTTCAAATATCACTTCAATTTTCACCTCATGCACCTCAGCGGTGGATCATAACATAATAGGACTTGGTGTTTAGGTGTAACATTTCAAGATAGGACAAAAGATTGAAACATCACCGCACACAAATCCACTGTCTTTCAGAAAGGTGTATTTTTCTGTCACGGCTCTATTTTTCAGCACTGTATTTATTTATTTTTTTTACTAAACATGTGGTCAAGCATATAATCTATCACCATGAATTCATCTGGGGCCTGACAACCTTAGATGACAGACAGATCTGCTCTTCCAATATCACACTTCCCACACTGACGCTGCTGCCTCTCTCTTCTCTGTGCTTCCCTTTTTTTCCTCCCATTTTTCATAATTTCTGATCTATAAACGTTTATTTATTATAATTCACTATTTAACCTTGGATTAATTCACACATTCACTCAAACACAGTTCATATAAACTGCATTCAGGCTGCCTTGACAACACAGCAACAAGAGCCGAGTGCAGAATAGAAAACTTGCCGTGACAAATATGAGACATAAACCATAGACTCAGTACAGAATCTGTGTAATTTGTCTAGTTCAAGTGGTTTTCAGAGACTTGACTTAACTGCATTGTGAGCTGTCCCAGACACTGCATTTCCATCACAATGCATTTGTAGTTGGAGCTCAGTGCAATCTGGAGCTGGAGACAGAAGGTCTGCAGTATCAATCAGAGCGCAACAGGACACTTGGGGTTTTGCAGGGAGGGAGGCAACGGACTATAGATGCATTTTACTGAATTCTGGATTCCACGATTGTTCACATGCTTTCCAATAAAATAACCAGTCCTCCAACCTGAACACCCGTACACCCCCTATGATACGACCCATATTCGTGTCTGCTGAAGTAGAAACCTTGGTTGTCATGGTTACAATAATAAACACGCAGACTGTACCGACAGCAGCGTACCTACCTTCGTCGCCATAATAACGGTCATGGCTTGGTCAGCTTTAGCAAAAGATTGTGATTCGGGTTAAAATAAGTACCTCCTCAACATTACACGACCTTTGTTGTCACGGTTACAAAATAAATTGCTGGTTTCACATGGGTATCAAACACTGTTCTTCTGTGTCATGTTTTTGTTGAGCCATCCATCACCGCACTTTCCCCTTTGCTCCTGTCGTAATTACTACGACCACTAGATGTCGCCTAGCAACAAAACATAACTACGAGTCATAATAACCTGCGTCTCACGACGACCTAGTGGGCTGGGTTTTTTATTTAACAGTCTCCAATAACAAGCTGTTTCTCTTCCTGGTTTGATGACTCAAAAGTCTGAGATCACTTTCCTATTCACAGACTTTTGGACCCCACTGTGCATAAAATTGCTTCTCGAGGCTTTAGGGAAGCTCTGGAAAATGTTCATGGCTTTAATACTCATAAAACAAAAAGCTATTGTCCTTGTGTGCTATTGTTGGTGACCTATGAGTTTTACAGCGTGTTTTATCATGGTGCTGTATGGGTAAAAAGCTTTTGAGCTGCAGGGGATTTTTTTTCCTGTCGCACTACCCACTTAGAGTATAATACATCCATGACGCAGTCACATGACACACACTGGGACTTCCCATCGGTTTTCATTCCCTCCAACCTAATGTCGTGTAATTATGTCATTCGTGCACCCCCAGATCAACATCTTAGACTGAGCAGTAATGCTGGGATTTTTAAGGTCTTCTAGTCTGCTGTACCTTTCATTTTCAGTGTTGCCGCTAACAACAGTTCCACTTCACCCCACCGCCCACCTTCCTTCCTCTGTCCCCGTCACTCTCCACACTGAGACCAGAGTCTGGCTGAATGAAGGGATGAAGTGTTGGGTGATGAACAAAGAGTAACCGGATAAATATATTCAGCGAGTGCAGGACATCGATTGTGGACAGTAGAATGCAAGAGACATATTGTCTTCTTATCTGAAAATAACAAGGCCAATGATGTCCCCTCTTATATAAACTTCATTTTTTTTCATTTCCATGTGCCTGCCTGCAGATCTGCCTGCAGCTTTCACCGACAGATATTGACTGTTTCTTTACCTTGAGCTTTTGTTAAGAAGGCTCTTATAGATGAGACCTTAGAGCAACTTTTGTACTATGCTAACATACAGCAGTTCAAAAGCAGCAAGGAGAAGAGCACGTTGCAAAACATTAATTAATCAGGTTGGCTTGAATGCATAATTTATGGACGCTAAACTTGTCAGAACACTACAACCACACCGACAGAAAAAAACAAAAAAACACCCAAATACACACCACTGACATCCGTGTGTTCACACATGAGCAGGCAGTCTGACACCGCATGGGAAATATGGAGGTAGCAAACCTTTTCAAAGACTTCAATTTGTCTCAACAAGACTAAATGGATTTTTAAATACTCCTGAAGCTTTAGATTCTCTTTGCTCATTAATCCAAATTCGAAATGAATATTTTCAAGATTAAATAACACCTTGTTCTTGTTCCTTTATTTTAATCTATAAAAGATGTAAAAAGAAGTAATTTAAAAGAGCTGTGGCTAATAGACATATAAAATGAGTCTGAATTTCTGTTTTTATTTTACAATATGAATGTCCATCCATATGTGATGCTGTTAAGCAGTTCAATCAGGAAGTCTGTCTTTACGCCTCATTCATTCTCTAGTGGGGTGATATCAGGTGACGTCACCAGATTCCACCACCAGCCAATCACATTGTTGTGTTGTCAAACGTTAAAGTCTAGACACTGGTGGTGTCTAGACCCCGAGAGCTCCCAGTGGGGTCTAAGCGCCGAAGACTTTTCCTCTCTTGTTTTGCACATGGCAATAAAAAGTTTATTCAGTGACTCAGAATGAAGTTTCTCCTGATTTAAACGTGTAAACAGTCCTTACTCTTGTTTCTAGATGGTGCAAGTAGTTCATTACTACATCTGCTGGTCCAAAGCTGCTGCTCAATACAGTTCTGAGCTCTACTCAATACTGTATTGAGCACCTATCAGCACAGCTGTCACTAATGACCTCATACAGCCCGAACTCACTATAAATGTAAATGTCGGATAACTCTGCACCACCATTCGAATGCTCTTGTGAAAAGTGTGTAATATATACATGAACCAACCTGCACACAAACATAACAATTCATGCAGAGGGGACCATCAATGTGTGCACCAACTTTCATAGTGACCTATTCCAGAGATATTGAGATATTTCATTTGATTTCAAGTGAAAACTTTGACCTGCTGGTGACGCTAAATGACGAATCACTAGAGCCAGATGTTGCTGTTTATTTTTCCCCCAGTGTAAAAGGAGCTTTTGTTGCTCGACTCTCTGTATGACTGAATTGCTACGACAGTCGTTCATGTTATCTCCTCTCTGTTGTATTTTTCCAGTAGAGAAGCACAGAGGGATTGGATGTGGGGTTGCTGTTACATTTTCATGTTCATTTTAATAACTTTGAGCTTGACATGACATAAATTACGTTTGGTGGTGGTGGTGGTGGTGGTGGCTGTGG
>NW_019525503.1:851394-891914 GCF_002814215.2 Seriola lalandi dorsalis
GGGGGGGGGCTTCATCAAAAGTTATTCAGTGTGGTGATGGCAATCCATGTCACATGTCTCGTAAATTCACAAACTCCTATCAGGAAAGTCACTTTCTGCTGCCTGCAGAATGAACATGAATGATGGGAGCGTGCACGACGGGTCAGGGTCTTCTAAGGACACAGCGGCGTGCGCGTACACACACACACGCACACACACACACATGCACACGACTTGTACATGAAGGCAGATGAGCACAACACAAGCAGACAGGAAGGGGGGGGGGAAGAAAGCATTTGAATTGTAATTAGCACAAGCCACCCAGTCTGACAGCCTCGGAGGCATTAAAGCGGAAGCAGGACGTCACAGAATCCTTTGAATGTGGTACTTTGGGCTACAAAACAAAGCTACAGACAAACAAACACTGGGCATCATTAGCAGCTGCTACACACGTGTTAACAAGGATGGAGCTGCAACCAGCCAGCCTGCAGCCTAGACCTATATGTGGAGAATTATTGCTTTCCAAGTGAATCATTTTTTTCCTTTCTTTTTTTACCCTCTCAGACTGCAATTAGACAGTTATCTCATCCAAGCCAGACTATTGAAACTTAATATAATATGCAATAGTAATATATTTGAGCTTGAGCTCTATAGCACCTCAGAGATTTAGCCCAAAAAAGCCTCATGAAACTGGTTTAAAGGGGAGATCAAAGACAATAAATAGCAATAAAAATAATCATTAAACATCACAGATACAGCTTGACAAAAATTCTTCTAACAGCTACTACATATATTACTTGGCTCACCAAAAACAGAAGATTCTGCTTGTAAAGTCATTTTTAAGAAGATTATTACCAAACAAAAACACATAAAAAGGGGAAGCTCTCACTCTGTGAGAAAACGAGACCACCCCATGCAATCAGGAGTAATCAAACCTTAATTAGGAATCATTAATTAAATGCATTTGGGAAAGGCACCTAATGTTAAAGGTAAGACTCGAAGAGGTGACTCGAATTAAATTCTGAGTGAGGATTAATGGTTTCTGTCCAAAGGAAATCCTCCTGGGTCCTGAAAATGTTTTCCTAGAGGTCAGTGGTGATCAGGGAGAAAGAGAGGGAGGGAGGAGGAGAAGGGGGAGAGCAAATGAGAGCGAGATAATTAGATAAGTGCTGAGTTTAGTAAAACTATTCTTTGACATTATTCTTCTGTTTGTCAGTGGAGATGGACTTCTCTCCACGTGTTGGCATCTGCTGCAGCGAGCATGGTGGCCAGAAAAACTGCAGGACTCACTTCACTGCTCTGTTGTGCAGCTCTCAATCACCTTTTACTCCTACCACCTTTTTATTTTTTTTTTTCTTCCATCACTACCCCCTCCTCACCCCGTCCACTTCCCCCGCGTCCCCCAGCATGTTGGCAGGCTTGCGCTCCGTGCCCGGTGCTCTGCGGGTATGTCCATTAAAGCTGTGGCGGGAAGGACCATTAGTGCTGCGCTTCATTTACTACGGCCCAGCCTCTAAATCAGCTGTCAGACACCCCGAGCCATTTGTACAGAGTCACAGTTCCAGCTGTTAGATGCACAGATGCACAGTCTGTACACTGCAAGTCACTTCGCAACTGCCCAAACTATCCACCAGGTCTTTTTTCCTTTATTACATAATCTTGTCCAATAACTGATCTCACTCTTGACCCATTTCATTTTTTGTCTTGTACTTTTTTTAATTCTTTTTTAGCATCTTTCAGTCAGATGCCTGTAAATATACTGTATATTACTTGAAGTGAAGCTAATCAGGCGTTAAAGTCTCCTGTTTAGGCGTGATTCAGTTGTTAAATTTAGCTCCTAAAATACAGTTTCTACCATTAATGATCTTTTATTACTTTATTTTCTTCCCCAAAATCCTTTTTTATTGCAGTATTCATGAGTTGATAATCTGTGTGGCTCCCAGGTAGCTCTGTACAAGATTTCAAAGTCAAATTTATAACTTTATTATAGACAAAGGACTCACCACTTGCTTATTTTTGGAACCTTAAGCATTAAAACTTAATGCTTAAAACACAAATCATTTAAAAGAGCCGAAAGTGTTCACAAAAGACAAAAATTCAGCTTTTGCCGTCAGCACTTTCGGACTTTGACACAACTTGCTTTGTAAATACATGCAGGTTATTAAGTCCTTTATTTAAAAAACAAAACAAACTCAGCATTAAGTGAGTCAGCTTAATTTTGCACTCATTAGTACCGAACAAAAAAACAATTATGTCATGTTTTACTGCAGAATGCATGTCACAAATATATAACTAATATATTCTATCAATGAGCTGTAATATTAAGCGTGTAATTAAAGCTGACCTCTGTGTGCTGCTCCTGAACTTTAGTGAGATGACAGCGCAAACACCCCTTCAGGACCACGGACAGTGACCATCTGTCACAGATCACATGATCCGGAGCCGTCTGCGCCTGACCCCCAGCTCAGCCCCCAGGGCGGCGCCGCACCTGCGCCCGGTCTGGGTTTTTGTCAAAGAGGGCAAAGAGAAACATTCAGTGGCTCTAGGATTTGCTGGGACTTATATGACATCTGCTCCTCTGTACAGTGTGTCGTACAGGCCGCGACACGCTGAGCCACTGTGAGGAGAACGACGGCTCAGCTGCGACCACTTCGCAAAGGTGATCAGGTCTCAGGAGCTAGCTACTCTGCTACTCAAACCTTTAATGAAAAATTGAATTTCGGCTCATATTTGCATACTGAATAGAAAATGAAGTGGGAGGAGTGGTCTCCTTACTGTGATTTAGCATTTCATACTTCACCCTCAGTGTTAGACAACATAGAAACACGGTAATCTCAAGGACAATAGAAGGTGCTCAGTGTGTGAATGAACCACAGGCTTTATGTAAGTTTTAATGTTGGATCTCCCCTCTGTCCTCCCCACTCATGTTACTTCCGGGTAAAAGTTTACTGAAGGGACAGAAAAATTCACAATCACAGTCAAGATGCAATAACCCCCCTGCAGATAGGTGGTTGCTGAAAATTTTACAAATAATAAACACAGCTTATGTAAAACTAGTTTACATAAAAAACAGATTTAACCGCCAGAAGAATTATCTTGCTTCAATAGAGTGCTGCAGGGATGAAGTTAGCATCACCCTGGTTCCCTCCATAAACAGCCACCGGGAATTTTGCATAGGCTTTTGTATTACTGCAGAAAATAAACTCTGTGACAAACAAAAGTTTATGATACTGATACGTTTCGTTCAGCAGGATAATCTCACTTTTATCATGTTTGAAGCCTAAACACAATCGCGAGAGGTAAAATGCTAATGTAAGGGTATAAACGTCAGCACGACACCACTGTCACACGACTTCAACATCACCATTGCTAAACTTGAACTAATCATTTGATTTCCACCCAGACTGGTGAGTAGATCAGTTTTCATGTTCGGTGTGACCACGTTTAACGTCCCCCGACAACCTCCGTAGTCTCATTTGGACGCTTGTTAGCAACTGGACCTTTTTTAAGAGACGTAAAAGCTTAAAGAAATCATGACGGGGGTATTTACTGACGTATTTTATGTCGTAGAATAAAATGTGAAAATATCTTGAGTGTGTGTTAACCAGAGACCTTATTTCAAGTAAAAATGTTCATTCAAATTACCCAGACTTCAGGATGAGGGAACTGGAAGTGCTAAGATGTTAACTAATTTCCTGGTTTGAAGACTCATTCCTGCAGAACTCTATTATGAGACTCAAAATGAAACTGTTATCAGTCGTGCTGTGACACATTCTCATCCTAAATCTCTTAGCTTAAAATGAATAAAACCACATAGTTTATGATGGTTAATTTTTCTTATTAGTTGTTCAGTTATTTTTGGTCCTTTATTTACTGGAGCAACAGTAAGGAAATGACAGGAAATTACGGGAGAGAGAATGACGGAGAATGATTTTCAGCAAATGTTGCTGGATGGACGTGAAGCGAGGACTCCTGCCTCAAATCTCAGGTATACGGACCAGCCACTGAAAACCGATCTTTAAACTCAAGTGAATTAAATAATTTGAACTGGAAAAGGGTTAGGGGTTATGGTCAGGATCTGTAAGTAATACTACAATACCCATCATCCTCAGGGGCCACTGATACAGTGAAGATCCCAGCCAGAGGTGTGACAGCTGTGGCTTCGCTGCTGCATTTGGGAAGAACACTCTGCACAACAGAAGCTGAATTCATGTTAGAAAGTTGAACTGGTGTAAACTTCTGAATGTTGCATCAGCTTTACAGTATTATTGAGCTTAATTTTGCCTTCAGCGAGGCACACAACACAATTT
Organism: Seriola lalandi dorsalis; assembly: GCF_002814215.2. Taxonomy (NCBI): domain Eukaryota; kingdom Metazoa; phylum Chordata; class Actinopteri; order Carangiformes; family Carangidae; genus Seriola; species Seriola lalandi. The sequence continues at coordinate 855,684 of NW_019525503.1, forward strand.
TAAGCTCTGTGAGTGGATATTTCTCACAAAAAATGCTCCTTGCTTGGTTTTTGAATGTGAACTGTCTTAAAAAAAAAAAGTCCCATATAGTATAAAGGGAGATTTCCATGTAGTTTTTGAGTAGGTCTAAGTTCTATATTAATACTGTGAAAGTATCAAAGCCTCAGTCCACAGAGAAATGCACACAGCCTGTATTCAGAAACTGAGCCTTAAAACCAGCCGTCAGGACTTCTGGAACTTTGTGATGTCACAACAAAGCAGTCACCAAGCCCCGCCCACCTGGACCCCATCACCCAAACCTTGCAGGATTTGGTTTCTCTGAGTGTTTTTACCTGAAATCTGCTTTATTTTTAATGGATCACTCAGAAAACAGTCAGAAAACAGCCTCACCGACCTGCTGTTACTAGAGCTCCACAGAGAAGCCTGAGAGAGGAGATGTAAAACTACTTTTAAATGGTTTTTGGTTCTTAAAAACCCACAAATATATCTTCTTATGGATGAACACGTCAATAAAAACAACCGGGGAAAAAAGTGAATCTGCAGCTTACTTGATATAAGTGCAGACGTGTAAAACTGCCAGCATTATTTCCTGTATTCCTGTTTTATACATCACTTCCTTTGTATTTATCCTCATTATAAAAGAGCTTTCTCCCAAAATACAAAGTTATGTGTCAGATTATAAAAGCAAATGTAGGTAGGAAGATGACCTTGGAAAAGCACAATGGTCTACATGTGTTAGCTGGATTGAAAGAATTTTCTGTGGAAAATAAATCGTATTCTATTTAAAGATTATGAGACATAATGATGGGTATTTGGTTGTCATGGTTGCCTTTCAGTATGCTGGGGTGTTTATGTCAGTTTGTCAGCTGGCTTAGTCATTTGACCTTGGCAAATTCAAACATATTAATGTGAAACAAAAGCAGGTGAGTGGGCTACATTACAGTAGCACTGTCTGTCCCTTGATAAGCCTTTATTAAAAATTATTACCTGAATAGCTGGCGAGAGAGCAACGAAGACGAATCGAGGGAGTGAAAGAAGTGTGGAGGAGGCTGGTGCAGATGAGAATGCACAGTGTGTATGCATGCCTGTGTGTGTCTGTGTGTGTGTGTGTGTGTGTGTGTGTGTGTGGCATTCAAGGTGGCAATTTTCCTGTCAGCAGCCAGCAGAATGATTTGATTTCTTGGTAACAATAAGGGATTCATGTATACAGATTGAGTCAGTGTTCTTGAGCGTCCGAAGGTTACAGCTGGAGTGTTTGGACAGATTTACTGAGAAAATGTGGGGAGGCTGGGGGGGGGGGTCTGAGAGCAAATGAATGTAAGAGTGAGAGCATATATATATGGGAGAGGGAGAGCGAGAGGGGGGGGGGGCTCTTAGTCTGTCTTCATTATCATTTCACTCAGCAGCCGATGCGGCTCTTCACCCAGGCAGGCTGGTGAATAGGTGAGCGGCACAGAGATGTGGAGGAAGGCTGAGAGAGGAGGGGCAACAACCGCTATAGGTGCATCAGTGGGTGGGTTGTCACGACGACGGGGCAATTCTGACCTCACAGATTTTTTTGAAGAGCAACGCCAAGACAGATGCGCGACGTCTCGTGTTTATTAGCAGTGATGAGACAAAATAACAGAGTTTAACCACCCGGAAGGGCTGCCCGGTGCAGTGGCGTGACGCTAACAGGCCTTTTCATTTTTTGCCTTATTATCATACATCAGAACATTTATTCTGTCTGGGAAATAATCACACTGCTTTGTCCAAGTCGGTGGTTGAATCAGAACACAGGCATCATGACATGCATAATTTAACAAACTACAGGAAATGACCTCTGCCATTCCGCACACATGAATATTAGCAGACGTTTCAGCTACGCTGTGCTGCTGGCACAGTGTTGTTTGCAATTACACATTTGGCTGAAGCTCTTTTTTCAGTTGGCTGTACTCTCTTCCGTACATTAAGTTTTCTCCACATCAGGCGCATGAGAGAAATTGGTCAAACCCCTTTCCGCCTCCAGAAAAGTCTAACTTCAAAACAATGTAAACATGTCGGGATTGTTCTTTAAGGGGGAGCGTGGCCCGTGCGTACGCGATAGATCGGGGGAAACGAGGATGCTGTGGACGTTTCATTTCATGCCATCAATGTTTTCTTTGGTCCCACATAAAAACTGCATAAAAAGCAGCCACGCTGAGATAGCTGGAAGACGAATTGGGAACGTGGTGTCACAGATACCATTTTGGCTGTCAAGTCCGACTCATGTCTGATGCTAACTATCGCCTCAATAACCCTCTAAATTTGTTGGATTTGTTCTCATTCCTGAACCCTGATTTTGAGAGGTTTATCTTTCACCATTTCTGAGATGGGGACAAAGGAAAAAGGGCATTTTTATTATCAGTCAGCTGTATCTTCATGAATCAAACCACTTGACTCATGAGAGTATTGTGTAGTTGTCTTCTAGTGTCTCTTTAAAAAAAGCAGCCTATGTCAATAAAAACAAAACAATTATGACAAATTCTCTTTGCCTGTCACGGCTCAGGACTCGTCTTCAGCTCAGCTTTACTTAAAGTTTGCAGTCGAATGGAAGCGAAGGGGAAAAGGGGAATGAACAGAACTGGCTTTTATACTATGGAGCTAATAAGGAAATGAGGAACAGGTGTGTAGGTGGGTGCTGGGAAATGACGCTGTGGCTCTGGAATGACGGGAGAGTTAGTGTATGGGGGAAAAACAGGCATGTATGAATGAATCAGAGCAAAACCTTGAAAGTAGCCCATCAAATTCACTGTTCTCACAGCTGAGGATCTGAGCACAGACACCACTATTATGTGAATGCTTGAGCAACAATGCATCCTCATAATTTGTAATTATCTCATATTGTTCTGGAGGTGAATAGGCCTTTATTGCCCAATCCATTGAACTATGCCGTGTCCTATTATTAGCCAATCAGAATAACATCTTACACCTTACAGTACATGGTGATAAATGTCTGGTCATAGTAACGCCTGCAAATGATGAAAAATGACCATTCAATTGTGGTGGAGTTATAGCAGTTTTGAAAAGGTTTTCCTGTCTTTGTCTCAAGTACAGGCCTTTTCAGGTCCCCTTTTGTGGACCGCATAGGTCATCTGTATTATAAATTTGAATATCAATGGTCTCTATTGTTAGCACCTCCTATAAAATCCCTTTAGCCTCTCTCTGCTGGAAACCGCTTGCTCATTTTGTGCCCCCCCCCCCTTTGTTTGTTTCTGTGCATAATAACTGGGTGTTAACACCACGTACGAAGATGCATCAGTGGGACGTTCACTGCACCTCAACACTCAACTGACATGATAAACGTTTTTAACATTTTAATATGTTATATTTGTTTGGTTTTCTGTTTTATTTTCCCATTTGTGTTATGTCACTCGTACTACAATAGTTTGAAGACAAATGCACCTTAAATAATTCGCTCAACAGTCAAACATTCTGCAACACAATTGTTTGTTTTTTTTGACTTGCTACTGAATGTAATCAGTACAGTGTTTCTTCTAGGATTTTTTCAGCAGTGGGGGGCATGCTGTCTGGGTGGTGGTGGTGGTGGGGGGGATCGGTGGCGGCAGGCATACACAAATGACCGAATGAGCAGTTGACAGCAGATTTTACTTTCAAAACCTATTTATTGGCTGGCCAGTTGAAAATGGCTTTTATCGCTACCATTGAACTTTTACAATATATATCTCAGCCATATACAATGTCAAGAAAAATAAATACCTTCGGTTTGTGAAAAATAAATGTTACTTCAACTCTAACCAGTTGAAAATGTAAAAAGTAAAAAATAAGTAAAACAATAACATTAAACTAGAAAATTCCAGGGAAATTTTGAGTGTCAAGGGGGCTACTGCCGGGATGAGTACATGATTTATTTCCAGTGTTCAAAACGCTGTCACTCAAACTTTGAAGAAAAAGTGATTTGCACTCCTCCTTTGAGTGCTCACAGTTTGAAAAGTTTACATGTTATGTAAAAACAGTTCCTGTCTTTTTGAGAGAGCAGAAGTTTTCCTCCGTTTTATAGTTTGAATCACATTTCTACGTGCAGGTATGAGAGAGCTGGGTGACTAAGAAAAAAGGTGAAATTTTGTGGGTTTTTAAAGAAAATTCCAATGCATTCCTAATGCATTATTTATTCCCAGTATTTTGGGAATAACTTTGGGAAAAATTGGAATTTTAACACCAAAAGATTACATTAAAAGAGTGAGTAACGTAACGCTAACAGCATTATATAGTTTACACTCACATCACACCTGATTACAAGTGTGAACATTAAAATACTATTTTTTACCTAACCATCATCATTTACGAGTCAGTAAAAGGCTTATGATGCTACCTGACTAGCGTCTTCTTCATCTGTTGTTTTTCTCTTCTTAGAGAAGTATCTGAACGAGCTCATCTGAAAATGCAGTCAGAACAAGCGGCAAATAGCTCTCCGACACAGACACTAATGCTAATCCTCATCCAAACGAAACAGCAAGTCTGACAAAAGGTTTGGAGGAGACGAGAAACAACAACTGAATTACATTAAATCAGAGCTTAATGAAGCAAACCAAAGAATAGAGGAGGGAGAAACACGTATTGAAAAGATTGAAGATCGGTTTCAGAAAGTCGAAATTTTGTTAGGCAGGACGATAAAAGTGATGAATCAGCAAGAACAGAAACTACTTGATCAAGAAGGGAGATCCCGGATTTACAAAGACGAGTAGAAAATATTCCAACTTGAGTTAAACCTTTTTTTTTTTAAAAACTTATTTAGGGGCTATACGAGCCTATTTTATAAACGTATGGAGCCAAGAAGAAAACAGAAAGAGACTGGAGGGAAATAAAAAGAAGAAGCTGGATTTCTGGTTGGTGTTTGCAACAAATATACAAATGACTCTGTTTCCATCTGAACGCACCTTGAAAGCGGCAATAATAGTTTTACATCCCAATAGGGGGCAGAGGAGGCTCGCTTGTTAGCAAGCAGTTGGCTATTTACACATCCAGAATGAGAGTCAATATATCATTTGTTTTAAGTCGTGTTTGTGTCCAGCTGATGATATAAGTCCAATATTCATTCTCTGTAAGCCTGAACTATACAGCCCTTAGATAAACACAGATTCACACACATATACTGACAGGAACTACAAGAGAGCACGCTACTGATAACGGGACATCAAGGCTGTACATGTCGTTTCCATGTAACCGAAAGGTCAAACATGAGGAGGCACAGGAACCACTCCAAACCCTTCCTGTTTTTGCATCTGTCAGGACAGATATGAACTGCACATGAAGGTTGACTAATTATCCTTATCTTCAAGAAAAAGCAAATCACAGAGTGTCACAACAGTGTCTTTGTACCTGAGCATGTGAGATTGTATGTAGTGCCACAGGCAGGTGGGATAAATAAGAGGTGTGTGTGTGTGTGTGTGTGTTCTGCTAATTAACAAATGATGCACGGTGATGGCTTCATTCATACCAGCCAGTGCCCACACTCGTCGCACCACACTCGCCCACACATGTAGCTACACACTCTCTCTCTCACACACACACACACACACACACACACACACACACCAGGAGATTTTTATGCCTTTGATGTTTACTAGATATCCGCTGTTCTCTTCCTGTGGCTGTCAGCACTCAGGCTCATCCCCGTGCTTCTGTTTGAAGTTTAAACAGTCATTTGGGATGCATTCGTCTTTTCCTCATAAGCCTTCAACAGTTTTTGCTTTTTATCCAGCGGTCCTGCTGGGGCGCATTAACAACAGTACACCACTATCGCTTTACATCAGATGTAGGACAGAATCCCTTCAGATGCCATCGTAAATCTCTGGACTGCTGGAGTGTGTTTGTGTGTGTGTACATAGGAAACAATGCCCTACAGCACTCGACTGGCCCAGCCTCCGTGTCCACACTTCTCTTACTCCTTGTTAAAAGGACCTATTTGTAAGTTTTGCTATTGCTACTCAGCAGACGTTAGCATCAACAGCTGTCCAGTCTCGCCTATTAGTATTAGAAACCACTACAGTGTTTTGAACCTGCATCAAACTGGACTTCCTCAGCTTCACCTAAAATGACTGAACAAATAGTTTCTACTGGTATTTTAGCAAAGTTTACACTGGTGCTTACTGCCTCCAGGAAATAGCCACATGCTAACACTCTATAGTCTAAAGTATAAAACTGACACAAGCTTTTGGCTCCTCCCACCTCAGCCTTAATACACTGAAGGACATAGAAAATACAGAGAGAGAGAGAGAGAGAAAAGTGTTATCTTCAAAAATACTTAAGTGATGTTGGACCAACAAGCACACTGGCATGCTCTCTTTAGGCTGCACTCTAAATCTTTATGTACACATTAAATGTCTTATCAGTCTTATCAAAGTTGGGCAACAGTTCCTCAGTAGAATTGCCCTTTTAACAAAAAGATTTTCTAGCTCCAGGTGAATAGATTTCTTTGCGCACAAGAGACTGATGGATTAAAGCTCAAATTGTCACCTAAGCAGCAGCTTCTTCCAAAGAAAGTTGGAATCACAACGGTGTTGAGATATTTCTCTCATTTCTTCGACATCCTCACAAGTCTACGAGCCACGTTTTCTGGGAAATGAGATGAAACTTTTCACTGTTATCAGTCACACGGAGCCATAAACATAAGGAGCCGTGTTGTGCAGCTCAAATTCATGACTGTATTCTATCTAACAACCGTAAAAAATATGACTTCAGTTTTGTGGTTATGCACCAGCAGCTTCCCTAAGAGACTGCTCTGAGTGCAAAAGAGATTGAACATATTCCATGTTGTTTTCAGTAACGAGTCTTCTTTAGAACTGGTCCCACAACAAGGATGTGGAGTCTTTAGAGTCGTTTTTCTATCTCTTCCACTGCATTAGGACTGTCTCTTGACACACACACACACACACTCACACACACTCACACACACACACACACACACACACACACACACACACACACACACACACAGTCAAGAAGACCAGTGGCTGAAAGTAATTGCCTTTTTGCTATTGCTAATAATAGTTTATAATAAATGGTAGATAATTGCCCAAACACCGTATTAAGACATACTGCACCAAACAGCAGGTTAAAGGCGGTAAAACATTCGCTGTAGATAATAATAAGACAAACACTCACCTTTCAGTGTTAGGGGAGTTACGTAACGTCAGGCCTGTGACTCGTTCGCTCTCAACAGTCACAACCTATAAAATGAAGGGTCATGTGATCGACGTAAGTAGCGAGCTGACACATTCTGGTCACTCTGTGCGATACTATTTATTTATTCATGTGATATAATTGATCCACACACACACACACACACACACACACACACACACACACACACACCAACCCGTATGAAGGCGATTAACTGACCCCCTGCTTCCCATAAGATCAGTCACCAAGACTGTCTCATCTGAAGCAAGCAGGGGTTTCAGGTCTATGGATCTGTGTGTACACATGTGTCCATGTGCCACTGTGTGTGTGTGTTTGTGAACACATGTGGGGGCCACACACTGCTGAGATTTGATCTAAATTAAGCAGCTGATTCATTCTGTAGGAGGATGTGAGCGCTGCAGGTTGGACAGGATGGTCACTCTCACACCTTCTCTTTACTGGAGTTCATAAATGGCTCTTAAACTTGTTACTTCTCGTGGCACTGCATCTTATGTGGTAGGATTCATTTAACAAGCAATCAGGCTGAGAGGTGTAAAGGCTTAATGGGATATCAGTCAGCCATTTAGGAAACACATTAGCATGTGTTAAATATTCACATTAATGCTACTGAAAAATGTATTGTGGCTCCATTGAAAGATCATTTCTGCCATTAGTCAAACATTAAACCTGCTTGTTATTGTAGCATTTCTGGGCTGTTTGACCAGAATTGGGTTCCAACAATCCGAAACATCAGATGGTGACCGTGTGTTGTGTAAATAAATCACTACACTCTGACCTCATCCTTCCATATGGAGGAAGTATATTCATGTACATTCAATGGAGTCTCTTGTATTTCATCTCACAGGGAGAATTCTGCAAGTAAATGACGTTATCAATCTGCTTCTCAGGCAAATGGTCACTGTGTGTCATGTTTAAGTCTTTTTGTGAACAAATTTAAGCTATTCTGTCGGAAAAGTGAGCATGTGCTCCTCACTGTGCATTATTGCACAGGTGACTCAGCAGTTAAGAGTTCACCACCAACTGGCAAAGCAGAGTCTCTCTTGTCCCAGCCAGCGGGAGTCTTTCATTCTCCACATCGGACTGATGATAGAGGGAACGGACTGTTCAGACTGTCACGAGCTTTCTCTGCCTCACCGTGAATGCTCACCGACTATATGGAACCCAGTCTGTAGAAACAACAACAACAACAATCTGCAAGATAGCACCCCTCTCCTTGATGGCTGTGCAATAACACATTCAACATATGTCTTTGTTGTTTTTTTGTAGCATCTGTAGCACCTCCGCATGTAAAATGTTGCCCCCGAAACAAGTTCCTCTCCAGCACTATTCTGCAGGCGCCCAAGATGATTATAATTGATTTAAAGAAATGCAAACAAACAGGAATGTTTTTTTTTTTCCCCCCTTTAGCAGAATGAAAATGGGTGCAGCCAGATCGTTCTCCAGCGCTGACACAGCACCGTGGAGACGCAAGACTGACTATACAAAACCAGACTCCTGGAGCATCATGGAAGCAGGAGGGAATAACACCTCTGGGGAGGTAACATCGTAAGAGCTTGACACATGTTTATGAGTCAGTTATAGTAGTTATGATTTAAGCCATGCTTTGATTAACCTGCTAAGGTGTCCCGGGGGGAAAATGAGCTGCTGAGTTCTTATTAACCCACCATTCCTCCTGTTCTCTGTGCAGTGTGTACAGATTTCCTTTGGCAGAATACTGTCTGGCCCCAGATCTGGTGAGTGGTAATTTGTTTTAACACATTTATGTTGATTATATGCAACATACAAGCATGTAATTTCAAGATTATGTAATGAAGCACACCCTCAGGCCCTTATCGTGTCATTTATATTTCTTTAGTGGTGCATTCCCAAACAGACACTGACAAATGATATTGTCCTGCCAACAGTGGCACCAGATCAGAAACGGTTACATGTGTCATTATAGGAGGCCAGTGAAGTGTTGAAGGGCAGCTTCATTATGCGTTTAAGAATTGTATTAGTTTGCAATCTGATCCAGTATTTGGGAGCCTTTTCATAAAGATGATTTTTTTTTTTTAATGTTCAGAATCAGGACAGGTGTCAATACAAAATGACTGGAAATATTATATTCTTTTTATAATCCAGGATGTTTGTATTTTACTGCACATGAACAGCTGAGATGAATTCAACCTCACTCTTAACAAACTTTTCCAGCTTCCTGCAGAGTTTATAGGTATTTATCTGCTGTTATTTGCCACTTTCATGCGAACTGGTGCAGAAATAAGCAGTGTGTTTTTTTACGGATGAAAGTCTCTGTTTTTGTTACAGGCACACGTAAGAATTTGTGTTCTCACAGGGTCTGAACTCGATCCTGGCAGGATGCCCGCCATTGTCGTACCTTGACTTCAAAGTATTTAATTTGCACCAACTTGTTTCAACACGGCATGTGGTGGCACCGGATGTGGCAGGCGGTACGGCAAGATGGGACTCATCTGGGAGATTTACGTTCCGAGGGATCACATTTGCACATTTGACAGGAGCACAAATTACAATGTAACAGACACAGATTAAGCACACTTCAGGGCACGGACAATCCCTTAACACCCCTATCTGACCACAGCAGGATCTGTCTCCAGTCAGACCAAACACAAACACTGGATCCAAGCCAAACAAGCTGCACATATCAAAAATGTCACATTAAAAAGCAAAGCAGAAGGTGAGAGAGAATGAGAAATGGGCTTGTGGAAAAATGATCAATGAACAAATGGCTTGAAAGCTGTCAAGGTGAACTATATGTATGGCTTCACTTTAGTATATTAACACTAGCTTTAGACTACCAAGTTTAAGTTACTGTCCTGATAAGACTCGCTCTCTCTGCAAGAACTTAATGTAGCTTACTAAACTGTTTTAAAGGTCCCATATTGTATTGAGGTAGATGTTCATGTCTTCTTTGATTATAAAGCAGGTCTAGGTTCTATATTAATACTGTGAAAGTATCAAAGCCTCAGTCCACAGAGAAATGCACACAGCCTGTATTCAGAAACTGAGCCTTAAAACCAGCCGTCAGGACTTCTGTAACTTTGTGATGTCATAATAAAGCAGTCATTGCTCTCAGCCACGCCCAACCTGTTGTTGCTAGAGCTCGGGAGAGAAGCCTGAGAGAGGGGGATGTAAAATTATATTGAGATGGTTTTTGTTTCCTAAAACCACAAATATATCTTCTTATGGATCAACAGGTCAAATTAAATGTCGGAAAAGTGCGTAAAAAGCATGAAATATGGGACCCTTAACTTTTTGTTTAGTTTGACTGCTTTAGAGGTTTTTCTTCTGTCACTCCAATATCCATAGTTAAACATACAAGTGCATTCACACTTTCTTTTGCATGAATTACATATGCATACATTAAATAACAAATCTAGATGGAGCCAATTCTATTCCCAAATATGAAAGATGTATACAAATATCATACCACTAAAAGAGATCTTGAGGCTTGAAGTTGCATAATTCAAGCTAAATTGAAATAAGGTTATTCTTTGTGGGATGAGTTGAGGTGTTTTGCTTACACTTGGACCGCTGAGATAAAAAAAAAAAAAAAAACATTCAATACTGTTCTCATTTTGAATAATAATTCAATTTTACTGCCGACGTTTTTAAAATTCACATGAGACAAAACAGGGGCCTGCATTTGCATTTGCACAGTTAAATGAGCTCGTTTAACTGGCTCTACCCCTGCTGCTGTCTAATTAGATTCTAAGCAATACCTGATGGGGGGAAGTTTCACTCTCTGTTAAAATCTGTAAATTTCAAATTAGAAAATCATCACCACAGACCACCTAAAAAAAATTTTTTTTTTATGGCAATCTCTTATTTATAAGAAACTCTTGAAAAATAATAATTGAGCTTGTGGGCAGATAATTTGTTTTTAATGTTTGTTTTGTTGTACTGCAGATGTAAAACCACCTGTTATCGTGCACATACACGTTTGCATCCACATTACCGTGACACTGTCACCATCACACCATGAGAACCATTTTTCATACCAGTCGACACACGTCAGATTTTGTTGCTTGGAAGTAACCACCCACTACTCATCAGCAATTGTTCTGATTGGCTAAGCTCAGATGAATTTACAAGGCGGCCTGGGGTTAGGCGGAAGGCACATGGCTGCAGGATCAGTAAAACCTTACCAGCACAATGTATCTACACAAAATTTAGGACCTTTTCTTTGCTTAAAGGACAGCATAATTTATTTTTAACCGCAAAATTTAGGTCACGATATACATGATCAGCACACCTCTCTTGCACACTCGCTGACTCTGCTGATTTATTGTTAGCTTAGCCTGCACACTGCAGCTAAAAAACTAGTGATGAGACTGTCAGGATGGCCCAAATGGCAAAGTTCTTGATCTGCACAACTGCATGTTTTATACATTTTAATCATACTTCAATTTCCGTGAATAGGTATTGTGGGGTAAATAGATTAAAAAACACGTAATGTGGAAATCTTGCAGTGATGGGGTTGATTTTTAAAATAAACCTTTGACACAGCAGAGATTTTGACTTGCAACCACAGGTGTAATAAGTAGCATTAATTATGGCCATATTCGCCATATGTAGATGTTGTATGCTGCTTTTTACTTGCAGTGGCACAAATAGAACAAATCCATCGTTAATATCATCAGTTACACCTTTGCTTTTCCTCCCACAATAAGTCAAAATGTCTGCTGTGAAAAAAACATCTATTGCTAATGTTCCTTCAGAGAGGTGACGGTGACATAGAATCATCTATACAACACCCACGTTTGCATGTGGTGTTGTGAATGGCAGGTGCCAAAATGTGTCCACCAGTTAGTAATGGCTCTTGAAGAATCTGTACTTCTTTTCATACCTTTTGCATTATGGTTTTTTCTCTCAGACTGAATGCTACATCTACTGCAGACGCATGTAAAAATAAGTCTGCAATTACAAATGAGTAAAAAGAGAGCAAACCAAAAAAGACCGGTGATAAGCCAAACAATTAACATACTTCTTTCTCGTGATAGCGGACGACGTAATGGAGGCGTGATGTCACAACTGTAACAAGTATGCGACCCCGACAGGCTATCAAACGTAGTAATAAGCCCTATCACGACAGATTCCTGCTGCCCCTTTGCCTCCAATCGATTCATACTCATTATGTAGAGTAATGGTGTCTGGGAGAGTGTGTGTGCGCGTATGTGTGTGTGTATGAGTGTATGAGTGTGTGTGTGTGTGTGTGTGTATATATCCAGCCACACATTTTTAAAAAATGTGTTTGTGCATGTGCAAGTACCCCCATGTGCATGTTTTATATTACTTGTAATAGTAGAGATATTTTTAATACCCCTCTCCCTGGGCCGGCTGGATGTGAGGAGTCAGCTGGATGTGAGGAGGCGGATATATTAGCATGTGTGGAGGGACGACTGAGCAGACCTTTGCTGTGTGCCGTCTGTACAATCCTTATCTGCCTGGTGCAGGGCCTGCTCCGTGGAACCGAGCCCTCCCAACTATGCTAATGCTAATGCCACCGAAGCGGGGTGGGAACGCTAATGCTCTCATTCCAGACAGGCCATCCTTAATGTATATTATTACCGCCTGTGTGTTCAGGGACGGAGACTCAGCGTAGACTTAATTGATGATATGGCAGTTCAGCTGGGTTTTTGCATGAGCGAGTCAAGTGCTGGTAGGTGTCTGTATAAATGAGCCACCATGAATGCAAACACACACACACACACACACACACACACACACACACGGTGCTAAAACGTCTTTATCGCTCAATCCTTGACTCAAACTCAAACTGCTTCATTGACAATACTGTATTATAGTCTTTCGTACAAGGTTTACATTAGAATGATTCTGTTCTGTCTGAAGTAATAAAATAAATGTATTACTGCTTATATATTTATTTCCGTCTCTCTCCATGGTCCCATTTCAGACTTGTACCTGACGTGTATCAGCAGATGTGTGCACATGTAATCTCTGTAATAATTACAGTTTGAGGGCTTTTCATTCTCTTTCAGCAAACACTATTTTCTCTCCGTCTCTGATGTGTCAATACTGTAATTCAACAACACCGAATGCTGATATTTTCCATGTAGTGAAAAGATTTGATTTAGTGTAACCGGCTTCAAAAGAGCTTATAACCTTAACGTCTTCTCTACAAAAGAAACAGGATTTTTACAGCGGGTTATTTCAAATTAGCTTGTAATCAGACTAATTAGTTACAGTCTATAGAACAGCCTGAGAGTAGGCATGAGTAGAACTGATAGACACACATAACTTATCCCAGTGGAGATGGCTTACATGATTATTGTGTAAGATTTTTGAGCTGGAAAAATGTTATTTCACTGCTGACACTGTGGTATAATATGGAGTAAGTATATTTACCAGTTTAATAACCTCTGAGCTGCAATGTCAAAAGATTAGATCTGCTTATATCTACTATATGTACACACTCTCACTCACTTCCCTAACCCTAATCTTGACTGTCATGAAACATAACCCTTACTTAACCGTAACATCAAGTATTAAACCAACGCCGTTTCCTAGGCGGTACGTTTATACACAACTAAAACGCAACTGTAAATGTATATTCTAGAGGAAATGCAATCAGAAAGATAGATTATGTGTTTTTGTTTTGAATGAAAGAATAAAATGAATGAATGGGAAACAGCAAAATCCTCACTGGCTAATACTGTCCTGATGCTTTCACTGATCTTTACAAAAATAGAAACACAAGAGCGCACACACACACACACACACACACACACACACACACACACACACACAGACGACTCCAAGTCCTCCACGACTGCCCTCAGCCCACAGCCAGAAACATATTCTGGAGGAAGATAAGGTAAAAGAGGAACCTATGGACCTAATCTTTCATTGTTATAGCCTCTTTGCTTTCCTGCTACCTCTTCTTAATGCTTTATAGTCACACTGATCAATACATAAATAGGCTTTTAATGTATCTGATAAAATTAGATCTATTCATTTTCTTGCTGAGTAAATCCAAAAATTCTTCCAGGACCGGCGGGAGAGGCAAACCAGGCAATTGCTTGGGGCCGCCAAAGGGGAACAGGGGCCCCTGATGGCCCCTCATACAACAACAACAATAAACCCCCTTAAACATTTCTACATTGTAGCATCAAATGATTCTCTTCATGTGAGGCGTTTAGGGGACATCTGTAAATTGTAGTGGGGATTGCCACTGAATCTTGAAACATATTACTTGATAGTTTTTTTTTTACCATTGTCTATCAGATTTTGGGAAAGTAGCTTTATAATAAAAACTTCCTTTGTTTGTAGTAATTCGATGTGACCGTACAGCTAATTAAAAGTTAAGTAAGCATTATTGTTGGTGAAGCGTTTGTTATCGATGACAGATTCATGTGAGATACGGAAAAAGTCAGAAAGTCAAATACAAAGAAGACGTCCTGTCCAAATATTAAAAAACTGTCGGGCTGAACACCGGAGGCTTGTGAAGGTTTACCACAAAGCAATTCAACTGTTAAACCTCCAACATCCAGCCATGGTCTGAAAAACACATCACGCTCCCCTCAATCATACCTGTCGGCCCCACCTGTGCTATATCCTCTGCACATCCACTAATGTCATTACATACTGCTCAGGGTCACATTATATCCTGTGTATCACGCTGTCAGAGAGGCGGGGGTACATGGGATCTGGCAGACTCATTTGAACATGGGACACGTGCGAAGGCAGATTAAGGCACTAATTCAAAAATTCCCGCTGATCAAGTGGCAATTAGTGATTCACAAGCTGTTTCCCCAATTTGTCACGAAGCTCTTTGCTGTGGGAGCGTAGCTGGGAGACAGCTCTGCGTAGCCGCTGTGTCTCCACAAACCAAAACACTCACTAGATAGTGCAACTGCAGCTGGCTTGATTTGCCTTTTCCTCCATGCACGTTGTGTTTTTACAAGTTAAAGTGCAGTTTTGCAAACCTTAATTAGGTGTCGCTTTGATGAGTGTTCCTGAATTCATGCTTGATTTGTAACATTAATTGACGCTCTATATACATACTCAAGCGATGTATACAGTATATACCTTCTCTGGTGCAGAGTGTGTCCTCAAAAGTCAGTCAAGTGAATTTCACTTTGTCTTTAATGCAAAAAGTTGTTGCTCAGCCAAACTGTCCACATATAGGCCATATATCATCATTATAGCAACCACTTGTTCATAACCTTTACGTAAATACAGTAATGCAAAGATACAAAGTTCCCCTGAAATTTAAACACAAAAAAAACTTAAACTGTACTGTTATGTGGAATTATAGTAGTATGGTATTTTATTGGAGGGAGAGCTGGGACGAATAAAAACACTTTTCCAATATTTTTTGTCGTGATTAACAACTCACATTTGTGTTCAATCAATATCAGGTGTTATTTTGTACAGAACACGAAATGATTTTGGTATAATTTGACTTTGAAGTTGTAGGTTGTTCTTTAAACAACACACATGTATGTGTGTGTGTCTAAGAGGACTGAGTCACTTTTACAGCCAGACTCTAGTGGTCATTAGAGGAACTGCAGTTTTGTCACTTCTGTGTTGGCTTCATTTTTCAGCAAAACTGATAGAAATGGTAAAAACAGAAGCAGCAGAGGCTAAGATCTCGAATTAAAAAAAAAGAAAATATAAATCAATTAATTAAAAATCAGTGGCGTGCCCTTTTAAGCTACAAAGCAGAAGGAAAATGACCAAAGCCTGAATTTCTTTCTTTCATGAAGCAGCTTCATCAACACTTGACACAAATCTGTTCTGGCCTCCATTTCTGAGTTCATTTGTAAATCCATTATACGATCCCCTATCTCTTCCAATGGGACTCGGGGACTTGACGCAGGGCTGGACAATCAGACAGACATGGATGTGTGAAGTGATATGGGCAGTAATGACAGCAGGTGAGAAGAGAGGGAGCAGAGAGGGAGTAATAGTTTCGTCTCTTCACCCACGCACGATAACCGCTTGCGTACTGTTTGTCTCTATCTGTGGTTAATGGCGGCGGGGACTGGGGGTTGGGTTGTTCAGCGCCAAACCGCCCTCACAACAGTTTGTGAAAGTCACAAAAATGTATCTATTGATTCATGTACGTGGTCCAGCGTCACATCTGTGGTTTAGGCAACAAAAGCACTTTGGTTGAGGGTTAGGGAAAGTGGTTTAAATATATTGCACAAATTGCCGTGGCACTGGGTTGTCAGTGCACACAGAGATACTGTAGGTGGATGTATCTATTCAGAAAACCCACCATGTTATATCCATAGAAGCTGCCAACTGTTATATTTCTCTCATTTTGCTTTGCACATCTGCTGTTTTTTGTTAAATTGATTTCGTATTTCACCCGGTTCAGCATGGTTCCAAATGTCAGGATGAGTTAAAATCTGCAGCTGAGTTTGAATGTTTGCAGCACTGAAAGAGAGAGAGAGAGAGAACACTTCTGCACCAAACCAATTATGTAAACTGCTGTAATGTGGCAGGTTTGACAGTGGCCATGAGCCTGTCATTGTTATGCCTCAAATATAACATTATACCATACTTTAGAGAGTTTTTAGGAATGAAAAAGGACAGAAATCCAAGCAGTTAGAGTGAGAAACAACACTGGGCTTACGCAACACAAGTTTAGAGGTGAAATACTTCCCATATAGAAACATTAAAAGAACCCAGGTAACCTCCTTTGGGTTTTCATTAGAAGATGGTGATGTGCTGGAGGCAGCTGAGTCTGACATCATTGTCTTCAACAGCACATTGAGAACATTTCCACTGTGCTGCGGTTCCAAGGTAATCTGCACTGACCTTGGCAGGCAGTGCGCTTTTATTTACCACCTCCAGAAACCAGACGCTGCAGTAAGAAGAGATTCAGCTGACTAAACAGGAGGAATTAACAATTAAAAAAAAAAAGAAGCAATATATGTGGTCCTCTTTAGGTTGGTATCTCAATAATAAAAATAAAAAAACAGTGTAAGCTGTAGGGATCCCAGGGAAGGAGACAATTACCACAAAAAATGCTTTACTCTCCCATTTTTCCACATAGATTCAGCTCTAATCTTTCTAACAAAACCAGTGGTGTCCAGGTCCCGAAAATGCCATAAAGCTTCTTAGGTTATGTGGTGCAGACAGGAAGGATACTTATCAAGACAAACAGAAAATGACTCAACATTTGAACAATTATAACACTATGGATGAATATCTTGGAAATTTGAAATCAGGTTCAAATCGTGATTGGTATTTTTTTAATAGGCTAAATGATTAAGGTCCCGTATTTTATTCTTCTTCTGTGTTTTATTTGAAGTGTTGATCCATAAGAAGATATATTTGTGGTCAACAACAGGTCAGTCAGCCAATCAGAATGTCATTGGGCGGATAAGTGGGCGGGGCTTGGCGCACAGAGTGGTGACATCATGTAGAACCTAGACCTGCTTTATAATCAAAAAATACATGGAAATCTCACTTTATACAAAATAGGACCTTTAATTGATTAAGAAAAAACCTTATTCCATCTTGACGGAATTGGGTTTGCAACATCTTACTTTCCACTTTCAGAACATAAAAGCTTAAATAGATTAATTATGATGAAACAAATTATTATAATTCAAAGATTAAAAGTATTTTATTTATTAACTTTTCTCTTTTAGAAGTAGCATAAACTCTTAAACTCTTGGGATGTATTTAACTTGAAACCACTATTCTCCTCTCACCTGCTAGAACCAGTGTTGGTGTCCTTCTTTTGAATACTCGGTTCAGGTTAGGGTTAGGCTGCCTTAAATATACCTTAACCTTAATCATAGAAGTGGCAGCTCTGAGAACTGTAACAGTCCAAGTGCCTGGCAACAGAAAAGAGGATTCAAACACAGACACTCAGACAAAGCTGTCTGAACAAAAAGGTACTTAACTAAAAACTGTGATCAATGAACAGGTGTTGTCGGTGCAGGTAAAGCAGGAATGGATGGCAAGCTATGGCAAAAAACACAATGCTGACAACATGGCTAGCCAGAGTAGGAAAGAGGCTGGTGTATATATATATATATATATATATATGGCAACTTGTGGACAGGTGAGAAATGAAAAGGTCTGATAGGGTTTTTAGTTCTTACTGCAGCACCATAACTATTCACAAAAGACATACAGTACATACGTTTTTACAATTACCACACTTATCTTGCACTATACTGTCATTTTGAAGACATCTTTATAAGTGCGGATCAATGAGTAACACAAGTCCCAGACATGAAAGCGAAAGAGGGTATATGAATAATAATAATGGCGGGGAAAATTATGAAAGTGGAATGAATAAAGTCACATTTTCAGAGTCGCTGTAAAAATAGCCTTAACCTCCTAAGACCCGAGCTCTATTCTGTGCTATATAGGCTGATTGGGACCTGAGAAAAATGATGTCCACATATGAGGACATTAGTTTTAAATTTCGATTACTGAGTGGCAGTATAATATCCTCATATGTGGTCACCAGGCCCTTGTTGAGAAAAAGTTAGTATTGTGGTCTAGAGAACCCAAAAATGTGAGGTCCACATATGTGGACGCCAGGTCCTAGGAGGTTAAGATGTGATTCAAAAGATTAAACTGATTTTACCATCCTAAGCTTTTCAGGCAGGGAATTGAAAAAACTCTAACGCTAAGACAAAAAGAGAGAAAATTGGAATTTCAAAATACACTTAAGGAGCAACTCAGAGATATAAAAAAAAAAAAAAGGCCTTGTTACATCAGACACACTGTCTGCGATAAAGGACAAAAGTAGAGAGAAACAACTGAAAAATGAAAATAAAAATAATCAAAACATAAGATATCACATCATCACACATCTACTCAGCAAAGAGTATATTCACATACTCTATAATATGTCAGCAGACACAAAACACTAGAGAAAGGCAGTGAGATAAAGAGTATGTGAGTGACAGACAGACTTTGCTGGAGAATATTAACACAGAGCTTCTCCAGCTCTAGAGAGAAAAATGAAAAACAGAAAGCGCAGAAGCTTCTATTTCACATAAGCTTCTGTTTTATTCCACTACACAAAAACAATCAATACGAAAGCCCCTGGTGACAGGGAACTGATACAGTACACTCAAGCAGCTGTACAAATGTTCCAGAAATATATAAGCACCAACATGTACACATGCCACTGCACAATAATGAAGCACTTCTGTCAGGAAGTGCACCCAACCTTTTGAAGTATGAGGAGAAGAAGAGACAGTAAAAACAGCGGCTCATTTCCACTGTAGCACGTGGCTTCAGACGTGCCGCACTGTCTGAACGTCGACACACCAAACTGCTCCTGATGACTTCCTCGCATTATGGAAACTTTAAGGACAATGTGCAGTTACTGAATGTCATCTCTACCTTGCATCAACAGTGACAGTGTGGCTGTGATGTATAGCTGCAGAGACTATTCAGATGTAGCTTCACTATAGTTGACGTCCGCCTCTTCACAAAACTACATGTGGGAGCAACGTGTGGGAGCAGCAGGAGCTGCGATCGACCAGAATGGCCATGTTGTCTTTTCTCCTACACGTTTCTGATGCCGGTTGAGAGTCTAAACCTTACTAAATGTACACATTTTAAATTTACCATATACATTTGTGTTATTTGTTAAGTGGTGCAATTTTATGAGTTTATTATATTATTAATTCTTATGACTTCACTCAGTCTCTCATATCATTTCCCATACGCAAATGTAATATA
This sequence comes from Seriola lalandi dorsalis, assembly GCF_002814215.2. Classification (NCBI taxonomy): domain Eukaryota; kingdom Metazoa; phylum Chordata; class Actinopteri; order Carangiformes; family Carangidae; genus Seriola; species Seriola lalandi. Next base: position 875,574 of record NW_019525503.1, read on the forward strand.
TGTACGTGTTGAATTTTCAATGAAATATACAGTATATGCTACAAATATCATATACATAAAACATGCAAACATGATATATAATACCTAGTAATTAGAAATGTTCATATATTGACATATGTCTAGCCCATACAAATCTGTATGTTTAAGTATGTGTGCTTATATTGTCGACATACGTTATAAAGTTACTAAATTTGCGTCTTCAGCAAGTTGTGAGTAAGAACTGTGAAAGCTGAGACAATGAACAGTGAAGTAGAAAAATAGAAATTGCAATAATACAAAGTACATATTGTGTTTAAGATGAACTAAAAAAAAGTAAAGAAGACGGAAGAAATGATGTGGTGTCGCTGTCAACAGTATTTCATTCCAAATCCGATCACTGTACCGCAATGTCAACACTGAATGATTCTGCAAAACCGTGGGTTGCCTTTGTCGTTGCAAGATTTTAAAAGCACGACTTTCAGACTGAAAGTCATTGACTTCCTCTTTAACCAGGAATACAGATCTATTTTCCTCAGAGAGTTTCAAAACACTCGTTTCTAGCTTCCAGCAGAAAGACATTTGCATCATCAGACAAAGATTAGTTCTTTCATTTATGGCAAAAAAATATATATATCTTCGCACATATCGCACAAACTTTCACCAGGAACTCGATGTGTCCGTGTTGTTGAGTGTATACTTTGTGTTGATCCTATGTGTGCTTCACAAAGCTGCAACCTTGTTATCCACTCTACCATATAGACATTTACATTTCAAAAGCTTTAGAACTTACTTTTCATTAACATAAAGCAGGATTCGCTCACTCATAATTGCTCAGTCATGCAGCAAAAACAGATAAAACACAAAAAACAGTCACAAAAAAAAGAAAAAAAAAAGAACACAAGTTTCCTCCAAGTACAGGCGGCTTTTACTTTTTTCATTTTTAGTTGCGATAGGAACGTTTCAGTTTCACGGTTCTTACTGCCAAACTGCTGAAGAGTTTTTCCGTGACACAAGTTTAGTAACTTCATTTTGTTTGTCAGAGGGGAGGTAAGGTCTGGTTTGAGGTCATCACAGATTCACACGTGAAGAACCCGGTGATATACTCATCTGTCCTCACGACCCTGCACTCCGGAAAGATGCTGTGGGTGTTCATTTTCGCCTCAATAGTGTCAATCTGTTACTACTGTAGGTAGTAAAGTCGGCAGAGGCTTGTCAGGCAGACCTGTCCTGAAAGGTCCTGTGGGAGGTGTGTGTGTGTGTGTGTGTGTGTGTGTGTGAGAGAGTGTGTGTGTGTGCATCTTTTTGTGTGTCTGTCTCCCTTTAATGATGATGGTTGTATGGGTTTTTCTGTGTAGGTGTGTCTGTGTGAATGTGTAGTTGAATATGCTGCTGCTGCTGTATGTGTGTGTGTGTGTGACGGTGTGTAGTGTGTGTGCCACCAGTGTGCTTGATCAGCAGTCCTGCTGCTATCCCATTAACTCTGCTGCTGCAGGGTATGCTGGTGCGACCCAAAGGACCCTGGGTAACAGCAGGGCCCAGTGAAGTCATTTCCATTCAACTGCCTGACTCCCGCTGGCCCACTGCTGCACCGTTCCGTGTGTGTGTGTGTGTGTGTGTGTGTGTGTGAGAGACGTGTGAGAGAGAATGGATGGACATTGATAATAAACTGTTTTATGATAGGTACTTTTTAAATAAGATCAGACAAAAACAAATTGCAGTGATACTAAAATCTGGATATAGATACAGAATGTGCAGATTACTTGATTGATTGATTGATTGATTGATTGATTGATTGATTGATTAAGGAAAAGGGGAAGCATACATACAATTTATATTCACAATATGCATTTGATTGTGTATGTACATTGTCATTAATATATGCGTACATGCCTTTATGTATGATATATTATTCACTTTTTGAAACGGCAGTTTATGAAAGTCCTGACGATACTGAACCGGTCTTTGTGGGCATGTCGTTGAGCTCTGTCCGTGTGAGTCCATTGCACGCGGCGAGGGTAACTGAGGTTTGGTCATTTCTCAGCCAGACCGGACCACAGCTGTGTTGTATTTGGGAAATGAAGTGCAATCAGGAGGAACCGAAGTCCTCATCCTGGGGTTTTGCAAAACCACAACAGTTTTGAAAACTCGCCACCATAGGTGTAAGGGTTGTTTTTTTTTCTCCATGTGAGGATATAGAGTATTCGCAATTCACATAATCCAGTTGAAATTCATACACTTTCTTTTAAGCACTTGAAGATCTGATCATCACTAAAGAGTATATTGTGCAGGAGATGGATTGTATGGTTGTCATATTGACATTTAAAGTTAGTTCCCAGCATACACTCATGCACTGAGTAACAAGCAGCCTGTGGGCAGCACAGTGAATTCAATAACGTTTTTTCTACATAGCTATCATTGACCTGTAAAGATAATAAAGGCAGAAAACATCCTTTCATTCATCATTCACTCTTGTGTGTGGTTTAATTCTTTGTGATGCATTTGCAAGGAAACATGACAAAGCCAGCCTTTTAAACCTGCACAGCAGCATTCACAGTGCTGGCAGGAAATGAGAGCTTAGCAGCTTTTTCATACAATTAAAATTCAAGGAGGTCGAGTTAGACAAAATAAAAAATAAACTATCTCAACACATCTCAACAACTGAACAGCTTTAACATGTCCTTTGGATGAGTAGCGTCACGTGACCAGTGCCACAAAGGCTAGAAAAGCTGCAAATAGAGACGCTTCGTCAAAATGTAATAATTCTCAATCATTTATAAGTTATATGCTGGGGTCCAGACGGGATGGCGTTTGGGTCTAGATCTGGACCATGAGCCTTTTAGTGACTTCTGGCCTGTAGCCTGTTAAATGAGCCTGACCTCTACCTACGCCGCAACTCCTCCTCAGAAAGGATGTTTCTAATGCGGCTTCACAAGTAAGTTAATGGAAATCATTCAAAACAAACTACTTGTGTTCATTCGCCTATCACACTAATTACAACCTGCTACATCCATACTATCATCTGCTCGCTATCTATTCCCTAGCAATTTGGTTGAATCTGAAAGTATAATAATTGTTCCAAAATAAGCACATATAAGTTGTTTTCAAGATGAACTGGAAAACTGTGTTACAGAGATGAAATTACCTTTGAGCGCTGTGGCTCACATCAGAAAGCATCTGCTGCAGATACTGGGAGGAGCTGTGGTGTAGCAGACTTAGACTGACAACAAAATCAGACAAGGTTGCCGTGTGGAACAAAAAGCTGACTGCAACGCCTGTCAAAAGAGAGGTGTTTTCAGAGTGAAAGTTTCAGAGAACTGCTGCTACTGTGAGATGTAGCAGCTCAGAACACTTTATTACCAATGTCAAACCACAGTTAAGATCCAAGGGCCATGAAATGTACCATATAAACAGGGCAGCTGAGGCTTTTACAGGGTGATTAGGTCCACTGAGCTCACGGGTGACCCCTTAGATCCTATGTAAGGATGTGATTAGGCCCCGAGTTAAAACATGTACTGTAGACAGTAGACAAATACTTGGAACAGGGTGTTTAGAAATATGCAGTCACAGTGTAAATACTGTATAAAGGGCATGCATTGGTATCACTTTTCCACATAATACAAATATTCTGTCCATTAACATATCGACTTTGTTCAAGGATGACTTGAGCAAAAGCAAAGCCACTGCGCATTTATCAGCTGTCGATAAAAACCTCCTGAACGTCTGGTTCGCAAGTTATGAGTCCTAACCCTTCCACAACGTCTCGCGTCGGTCGTACAGCGTCGGTTAGTTCATGGACCATGGCTCCTGGTTTTCAGGGGGCTTACTGTGAAACTGCTTTATTCAGTGTTTTTACTGGTTTCGGCAACTTCCTGAACTACTGACACTAAAGGAATCCAAACTGAGAGAAGCTGATGCGAAAGGTGGTGAAAACAACAACTCCCATCATCCCACATACTACTTCACAACTTTTTTGTTTTTGTAGCACAAGAAGAAGCATTGACATGTAAAATATGTGAGATGTGGTGTTTCCTAAGACCATGCTTTAACACTGAAGATTGCATGATTAAATTTCCTAATGTGATATTAAATGAATGATGTAATTGATAATGTGATTCACTCCTCATCATGGTACGGTACGTAGTAATTTACTGATGACAGGTGGTGGAGGTTGCCCAGCAGCAGGTCGAGCTTTATATCATCTTTATCTCTTCTTACAGCTCCATCATTTATCTCTCTCATTCACAACAGTTTGGTGTAATTGGGTCAGAGCTAATTGCTCTATTGTCCTCTGGTTCACGTTGAAATGGGTGTAATTACCCCCAGGTCACTTTCATAACGCATCTTTATTAGTTTTTGTACATCAGATTTGGGTAACAGAGGCATGGATCCAATTCAAAACAGTCCAACCCCCATGAATCTTTATTTAGAGAAATATATTTTAACCTCACTTCACACTCATGGCATCATGAACAACATGTCATTTATGTGGGGTTAATGGAAAATTACAAACTACCTGTGATTTGGCTGCACATGGGATTTCAAACACCTGTGGACCCAGCGCTCACTGATCATTGTGATTCCAGACAGTATACTGTACATGTGTGCTCGTATGTATAAACAGTCTCTGCTGTATATTCCCACCCGCTATATCCGGTACATGTATCATAGGAGGAAGCCAGAGGAGTATTTCAAAAGGCTCGGCCTCTCTCTGTCTCCTCACGCTCACACTGACGTCAACACCGAAACCTGTTCTTTTGGGTCAGGGGCAGGCTTTGAATCCATTCTCACATAAGCTGTGATTGAAAAACTGAAATGTCTGAGAAGAGTGAGTGTAGCTGTGGGCCAGATAAAGCAAGTCCCTATTTCTTCGGCAGCGATATCAGCGCATTTGGAAGTCCTCAGGGTAAAGGTTATCAACAAATCCTCCTACAGCTCAGGAAGATGACAGTCTACCTGTCCTTTATAAGCCTCTAATACCTGATAATATCCCATCCTCCTTTTAAAAAAGGGGCTAGCAGTGGATGTACTTCAAGATTTTTTTTTTTTTATTCATCCACAAAGAAGGATGAGAAGAATATTCAGTGGAGGAAAGCCAAAGCAAAGGCAAAATCCTGATGAGATTTAAACATGTTCTAAGGTGGAGTTGTCTTATTCATCTGTGTGTATTATTTGCTTTTAATGGATTGTGCAGGAAAAAAGTGTTTGAGGCTCGTGACATGACTCTAAATTCAAGACATGCTCCTCTAACCCCTCAGGTTGTGTGTACTTTCGGATGATGAGTGACCTATTCAAGACAATAAATGATGCGGATTGACTGTAAAAAAAAATATTCTCTGGTCTGAACGTTGTGTTTTCACTTTTCATCTGACAGCGGAGGAAAGAAGAAGAAGGTCAGGGAGAAGCAACAGCAGATCAGAGTCGTATACAAAGAGAAAAAAAAAACCCTTAAAGGAAAGACAGGAAATCGCACTTATGACAGGATGCCAGAAGACACGCTGACATTCTTTAGAAATACAGCTGGAGTTCCACTGAAATCCTAGTACCAAAAAAACATAATGGAATTGTACCCTACATCCTAAATGTGTGTTCCTCATCTGAGCCCATTATCCCCCAGGTCCAGTGCCAATGTCAGTGCCGATCTAAGAGGAAATGTGCCCTTCATGTAACAAATTGGAAAGTAGTGGAGGTTGGAGCGGTGGACGGGCATGAAACACCTTTGTGTGCCGAATCACAGACCTGGAATTACTGTTCGTTTTTATTTTTATTTATAAAGTTAACTAAAAGCTTTCTCCAACACTAACCAAGTCCGTAATTGCCCCCTCTCACCAAAGATTACTTGCCATAATCATGGTCTTTCTGTAACCACAGTGTAGCACTTTTATCATCAACCAATACAACAATAAAGCTACTGGACCAGTTCTAAGCTTGAATGGAGTAGGGGTAGCAGTATAAAAATAGACCGTAGACCAGATGATTTAAATGCAAAAGCCAGAACTTTACTGAACATTCACAAGACAAAACCATATAACAATCAATCAACAGATATTAATAACCCAGCAGGTACCCAAAAGGTAAGTAAAATTCACAGAAGGTAAGTAACAGTCACTTATTCCTCTTTTAGACACTTAAAACTAAGTTTGGAAAAGTGTAGTTTGATTATCCGTCCAGGCGGGGTGGTCACTTTAAGTTGGTTTAGGTTAGACCAGTCTTTAATTAACTATCCTATTTTAGGTTAATAGGTTGTCCCTATTTTGTTTTTGTTTATTTATTTTTTTCATTCGTAGGTAAGAGATGAATATAAAAAAAAATTCAAAATTCAAGCAAAGTGAAATATTATACGCATTGTACAATTTAAATCATAACCTTGACAGATAGAGTACAATATATAAAACTTCAAATCAGTTCAAACTCTGATCAAGTTATTTTCAAACTCGAGTTCAAGTTCAGTTCCAGTTATAGTTCAACTCAAATTAAGTTCAAAATCCAGTTCTGTTCAAATAAATAAAGAGTTAAGATACTCCTACCGTTCTGGCAGTGAGTTTACCAACAGTCAGTCCGTGTGCAGCGGATCCTTCTCACTGGCACGATGAAGCAGGGTCTCCAGAAACGTGGTCCATGCGTTTGGCTCGCCATCTTGTCTCCCAGTTGTGTGTGTGTGTGTGTGTGTGTGAGGCCCCACACGAACAGCATGGAAAGATCCTCACTTTGAATCCAACTTCAAACAGGTACACGAAAAAACCCTGACCTGTATGACAAGTCACGAAGAAAATAAATTACTCTGTCATTATAAATCAACTCAATAAAGTTCTACATTTGCTGGGAGTCGTAATATTACTGCTACGCTGTTCAGCCAGGACCAATATGGCGGCTTAACGTTAATTAAGTTGTTTACACAGACTGAAAATGGCGCCGAAGCTGCAACATTACCTTCACTCCTTGTGTTTCACATAACAAAAACTCAGCACTTCCCCACTCAACATCTCCTTAATAAACCTAAAATATCAACCGCTAAGGAGTATGTAATGTTTATGACCTTCTACACACATTTATTTTAGCAAATAGCTGGCAAGTTTAAACATTATAGGCAAAAGTGCATCACAAGCAAAGTTTTAATGAAAGGACTAAAAACTAACCAATTTCGTTGTGGTTCATAAAGACAAGGTCCTCATGGATTACCGACTAGGTAAGTATTGTTTCACATCTTCTACATCAACTTTTAGAAAGTATTTCCTCTGCTTCTCTCCTGCTTCTCTCCTGCTTCGCCCTCTGCTGTCGGCTCCACTTAGGCTGCCGTACCAAGGTGCATGGAGGCTCTTAAAGGGGAAGCGTCACCACCGTTATTTATTTCTTTTTTTGTAGGCAGACTTTTAATTGTTCCCATTAAAGGGCTATAAAGGGCTATGTTTTTTAATTGACTCTCAATCAAGGAAATGTACACATTTTAACCATTTAAAACATATTTATAGATTTTAACCACTTATTTGTTCATTTTAATGATAAAGTATTTAGGCATTTTAATGATTTGTTTATGCATTTTAATGGCTTTTATATTTATTTATATCAGTTTTTTTAATGTGGGTTACAACAATCACAGACATTTTAGAATAAGGTCATTTAAAAAATGTTGGATAATAAAACAATAATACCACTGAACATAAACCTAATGCTTTTTGACATCAGGGTTGCACATCTAAGAACATAAAGAGCTAAGGAAAAATTAAGAGCAGAGGTGCGTCGTCAGGAGAGGCAAACCAAATGCTTGGGGCCCCCAAGCGGAAAAGAGGCTCCCCTGATTGGCACATTTTGCAATGACAACTATAAACCCCCTTAAACCTCCCATAAAGACTCTATACAGTGCAAGCGGGACCCTCATGATGCGTGCTGTAGCTAGTGTCTACCTATTGCTTCCTGGTGAGGCATTCAGGGAACATCTGTAAAATTTAGCATCTACTGATGTGTGTGCATGTGAGCCTTCTTTGCCTGGGGACCGCAGAGTCTAGAATCACCACCGTTTAGGAGACTTAATGCTATGGCACTAGTGCTTTTTTGGGGGAAGCAGGTATCTGTTTTAATATTAGGACACCTCAAACATAGCTAATACTCTCTAACCAATCTTTCATAGACAGTGTTGAAGGCAGCCTGTTGTTTGAGGGCACTGCAAACCAACATAACAACAGGTTTTATACTGAGTATGAATTGTGCAATATTTAAACAAAGGAAAGGAGATAAGACCCGGCATGGTCCAAATGTTGCCTTTTTTGTGGATCTGTATCTGGTCCAAATATAGGAAGGGATGTGCACACATAAATATCATTCTGTAGTGGATGGTGGCCATGTGGCAAAGAAGAAGAAGAGGCACTCCCCTGCAGCCGTTCTTGTGGCATTTACCTAAGAGACATTTAACCTTTGTATGTGCTGGAGTTTCAGGTCTGCACAGTGGTGTATTGTTTGATTTGTTCTGAAAGTTGTGTCCTCAGGAAAGCCCTGACTGGTAGACCTCAGCTGAAGCACATTTGTGTTTGAAGCAAAACTTGAACCCGCAGGAGAAAGTAAACTCACAGATGACGTTGGTTAGCTGAGCAAGTGGGGACGTGATGACAGACAAGCACTACATGACCATACCCTCTGAAACTACAGAAAAAAATGAAAACACACACAAACACACAAACACACAAACACACACACACACACACACACACACACAAGGCCTTCATTACTTATAGAGCTTCTTGACATGTCAGTTGACCAGAGGTCAATCTCATCCCTGAAGAATTCTGTCATGGTGGACAGCAGAGCGGTCAAAGGTCACAAGTCTACTGGCAGCTGGTGCCAGATAATGACATGAGGCACCATGACTGACTGTAAAAGGCCAAGTCATTGTTACGCCCTGTTTCTAACATTTCTCTGCTCTGTCAGACCTTCGATTTGTACTTCCCTTCGCTGACGGCTGCAGCGAGTCAAGAGACATGGGGAGATTCAATTTTCATTAAGTGGGATTAACATCTAAACATGGAAGCAGGCGTACAAGGACCTGACAGAATACCAGCTTTCACATTAAGTTGTTGGGAATGTGGTTTTCAGCTCTGACACTAGATCAGTGGGGCAAATATTAACCAATGATGCTCGAAAATTACAAAATTGCCTCTTTTGTCATTGATGTTATGAAACTGCTGTGCATAAGGCTTATGATGCTACCTACAATAAATATTACAAAGGAAAAGATTTGCCTGGAGAAACACATCTCCTCCAAAATGATGCGATTTTCAGAGGTGGTGTTTTGTTTGTCAACTGGCTCACAGCTATGGGTTGTAGATTAATGTCAGCTGGGTACAATTCTATGTTATTACAGTCATCTTACTGCATTCTCACCCCTCCACTGACAATATTGGATAATATATCGGTTTGCCATCTGGACACATTGTTTCATTTATTTCTATGTATATTTCCATCTGCATATTTTCTCTGCAAACCTAATGTGCACAACTGTGTCATTGAATCTGTCCGGAGTATGCCTGTGCATTCGGTTTGGTATTTGTTTTGCATTTCTTCGTGTTACAGCATGTTTGCTAAATTTGTAACTCCCTGGGACGAGCTGTGGACTGTCAGTCAGCTGTCAGTCTCATGCAGAACACGAGGTGAATCCTGACTCAGTGAGCAGAGCAACACGCCGCAGAACAAGACAGGTGCTGGGAATACAGGATGAGAAATGGAGGGTGTTAAACAGTTCCCATGGGTCTTTGAAAGCCTTTAAAGTTTGTGATATTGAGAAAATAAATCAATGCCTTGAAAGTTGTTAAAAATAAACATCATTGAAAGTGCTTGAATTTATATATTTTGTGCAAAAGAATTGAAACTGAAGGTCCTGGACAGTCCTTGAAAAGTCCTTGAATCTGACGTTTAAAAAGGTGTGGGAACCCTGCAGTATTGAAATAGAGGCAGGAACAGAATGTAAGAGTGGTGAATAAAGGCTAAAACAAAAAGCCAGGAGTTGTTCATTGGCTGGCATTTATTATCTTGTAGTTGATCATCGTCTGTAGATTTTGTGGCTGGCTGTTTAACCAAACAAATCAAATCATTAAATCCTCTATTTAATGCATGGACCACCTATTATTTTTTTATCTTTTTTCCACGAGCAAAAAGGTCATGGGACTGCAACAATAAACTCTGCACTTCATTATCAAAGTTTAATTTCATATTAAAGAATCACATATAAACAATCTATGTGTGACTATTAATTATTTCATGTTGCACAGATGCAGAAATGATCGAGCGTGTTGTCTTTGTGGTGTGTTCAAGTGCAACATTTATTCGTGAGAAAATCATTTCATCCGTCACTGTTTGTCTGTGCTAGTTTGAGGTCAGATTTTTTTTTTTTCAAAAACCCAAGGAGAAATCACATTGTTTAAATAACCTGCACACTGAATGCAGAGGTGAAGAGCTGGATGAAAGGAAAAAGAACAAGAGGATCATCCAAAGAACCAAGTCTGAATGAAAAGAATTCTGGGAATTAGTTCTGTGCTACACCTTTATATGATACAGTTGAATAAAACTGAATTCGGTTTGAGTGAACGCTTGGTAGGACTGACGGGTTGTGGCTGCTACATACTGCCTATGCCTTTGAAGGATACCGTGACATTAATTGATAGATTGGAGGAGCCAAGTGAAGAAGTGCAGAAGAGAGAAATTATTATTTTTTTTTTTTTTAAAATGGGTCTTCACGAAATTCAGCAATTTAATGTTCAGCACACACGAGCTGTTTTGGTTATTGACTGATAAATCTAAGAAGCTCAAGTGTAAAGAGGAAAGAAATGTATTGAAGAAATGTGTGTGATGGGAGAAAAGCAAGGTGGCATCATATTGGCAACACAGAAAAAGTGCCCAATATGTAGACCTGCAGATTTCTACTAGAATACCTGAAATACATTTGAAGGATCCCCACTGACAAGCTTGTATCTGCTGGTTCTGTGTCTATCAAAAACATGGCTCAGCACTGCTTTTTCCTTTCATATACTGGAAGGGACCGTCTTCCTGTGAATGTCTTTATCAAATATATGCCTGCATGTGCACACGTACTGCAGACTCACGTGCATGTGTGCTCGCGCATTTCTGCCCTCATTATATTGGTAGGAACACAACTATTCTTGTTCTATCTTAAAGTTCAGTTTTGTTTTTGTCTCTGTGTACTTGTTAATGTGCAAAGGGAGAATAAGTGGGCAGAAGGAGGTGTGTGTGTGTGTGTGTGTGTGTGCGTGTGTGCGTGCGTGTGTGTGTGTGTGTGTTCTACCTGGGACTACGTGCCTTTCTCTACTGTTTTCCAGTCTCCTCGTCAAATTGATCTGCCTGAATGTTTGTGGTACTGAATGCCCCCCCCCCCAGAGGAGAGCGGGCAGTGCTCACTGACTGAGTCTTATCCTTCTTCTCTTCTCTCCATCGTTCTCATTCCTGCTGTAAGGTGTCCCAGAGGACAAAAACAAAGAGAGATAAAATTGTGGATATGCACGAGTCAATATTGGCATTGTGATTTTTTTCCCCGGTTCCTTTGCACCTATCATAAGAACCGAATAGAGACGAGGAGGGTTAGAATGCATTCATACTATCAGCAAATTAAATGGAAACCTCTTCCACTACATCAAATCCATCTCCTTTGTATTAACCTTGCACACATTTCTCCTTTAAGTCACCTTTGTTGATGTGTTTCAGTACTGGCGGAGGAGTGAAACCGAGCCATCTGAACCCTTTGCAGGTGAGAGTACCTACGGTGATTTCACAGAGACAGCAGGCAGGTTTTAGTAAACAAGTCCTTTTAACCAGAGCAACAAAATATGTTTAGTGACGTCTTTCGAAATGAAGTTTCAAACAGTTGCAGTGACCATAGAAACTTCTCAAAATAACCCAACACTATAACCTACTTACTACCCAAAACCTTGTCAGTGCAGAGAGCCAGTTTGCGTTAGCGTTAGTGTTAGCGTTAGCATGAAACTTACAAACAACATAAACAAGTAAAAGATGCTAACTATGCTAACCGTTCTGGAGTGAGTCTGGGTCTGACTGAGTCTCTCTGATGTTTCCTCCTCTAACCATCTTGATACTCTCTGCTCTTTCACCTGTCCGCCTGGAGGGAGCAGGTGGAGGTGGTGGTAGTGGGCGGAGGCACAAGGACTGATCAAGCATTTTTCAATGAGGAAGTAAGTGTAGATGTGTTTCCAACCCCAGTTTTCCATGGTTTTTTTTCACTTTTTCTGTGGCTAGCTCCAATTTGGTACCAACAGTCATGTGTTTTCAACAATACAACATTTCATTTCACAACTGCAGCTGTTTGGATTGATGTGCACTCAGAATGGACACATTTAATTGTGTTTCATCAAAATAACAGCGTCCTCATTCATTTTGAATGGCAGAGGATATTAAACATCTGCATGCAATTTGTTCTTTTTCCTGAGCTGTCACCACAGTACCTTCATCTGCAGATTCTGACTGGCTCTTTAATAACTGCATGCACCACAGAAGAGAAGGATGATTCTGTTAGCTCTATAATGATGTCACGTTATTGAAATACTGTATTTCAGGACATCGACTCTGCAGGGATGCAGGAAGTGATAAGCCCCTGCTGATACAGGACGCTCTGGGGATCTCTAATTGTATTGTTTGTTGATGTGGCTGTGTCAGTTTTTTGATCTCATAGCTTCCTCCTTCCCCAACCAGTTTACATCATACCAGCACACCAGGCCTCTGACTCATGTTTTAAGCTGTCACCTCCTGAATCGACTCCTCTGCAGCTCTTCCTGGGTTTGATTCAAATGGGATTCAAAACTGACGGAACCTCTGAGTCAAACTCAGGAAGAGCAACAGAGGAGCAGACTTAAAATAAAGGTGAGTCAAATGCTAGCTCACTACATGTCGCTAAAGTTATCTGCAATTTTGCTTTTCACACAAACTGCAGAGATGAGCAGGTGTACTCAGGGCACTGTGACTTCCCTGGTTGGCATGGTTAAAGGTGTCATGGAGACTTAAAACTTTTAAAGGTGCCATATTTTACACTCCTCCGGCGTTTTATTTAAAGTTTTGATATAAGAAGATATATTTGTGGTTTTAAGAACCAAATAACCGTCTCAATGTAGTTTTACATCTCCTCTCTCAGGCTTCTCTCTGGAGCTCTAGTAACAACAGTTCGATGAGCCAATCAGAAGAGAGGAGGCTCTCAGCCTCTTCTTCTGATTGGCTGACTATTTTCTGAGTTATCAAATAAAAATATAGCAGATTTCAGGTAAAACACTCACAGAAACCAAGTTCTGCACGGTCGGGTGCTGGGTCCAGGTGGGCGGGGCTCGGGGCGTGGGTGAGAGCTGTGATTGCTTTGTTGTGACATCACAAAGTTACAGAAATCCTGATGGCTGGTTTTAAGGCTCAGTTTCTGAATACAGGCTGTGTGCATTTCTCTGTGGACTGAGGCTTTGATACTTTCACAGTATTAATATAGAAGCTAGAGCTGATCTATAATCAAACTACACATGGAAATCTCACTTTATACACTATGGGTCCTTTAACTATGGAGGACAGTGAAACGCCGCCTTTCAGCCGGGTGTTAAATCCTTGTGATATCTTAATTCTTCATGCTTAGTACCCAACATTTTTTATATAGGCAAATAAGAATAATAACATCTTATGAGCACAATGCACTGATGCTGGCAGTCACACATTCTGGCTTTCCACCACAGCGCCCTCCCACTCCCTCTGCCAATCTGCTGCATTAGTTTCATTAGAATGGGTCCCCAGATCCTCCTTGTCTTTTGTTTGGAGTGGCTCATAAAAGGAAAACCTTTTTTCTGATGTCTCTGGAACTATTTAGTTTTAATGATGCCACCCTTAAATCACTTTTTAAAATGCAAAATGACTAAATCAAGTCTCTCTCAACTCCACGACAGCCTCTGAGATAGTGATGACATTTCCATGCAAGCTGAATTTGTATTATCCCACCCCGACTGAGTGGAAAGTAGTGAAGAGTTGAATTGGATTAAGCATTAATATGTGGAAGAAAACAGCTCTCACTTTGAAGTTTCTGTGAGAGTGGGGGTATAGTGTTGTCATTCTTCTCTGGGTGAAATATTAATGTGGGGTTACTTAAGTAAGAGTAAATTATTCTTGTTCAGATATTATTTCACTGCATGTTAACACAGTCGCTGAGACTTGCACTTCATCAGGGAGAGATTCTCTCAGTCAGCCTTCCACAGATTTATTCTTTCACTCTGTGCCTTTACTTGACTTGCATCGCTGCCTTTCAGAAAACTGTTGCTGTACAATAGGAAGAGGAATCTCACAGTTTTCTGGCCATGTGTAGAGTTGAAGAACTCTTTGTGAATTTTTCTTTTTTAACTGTGTGTGCCTCAAACAGAAGCGTCTCATGCACCTGCACCAGTGTTGGTCCAGGCTGACTCAGCCTTTGCTACACAGCAGATATTCTTTTACCGTCTCTGTCTCAATCTCTGACCCCCAACCTTCCCATTGATAACCCTAACCCCTCTCTGTCTGTCCTCGTCCCTGTTTGGCTGCCGTTTCACTCAGGGCACAGTGCCAGTTTCCCTCGGCGGCCCCCACTTCCCACCGTGAAGACATCATGTATCAGCAATCCTAACTTGTAAAACATCCCATTTCTGAATTTCAGAGCCAGATTCTTATATTATATTATATTATTATATTTTCACTAAGATCAACTTGTGTCCTGGTTGGTTGCAGTATGGTGCTTCACTAGGCCTGTGTCTGTTAGACATAGTGCAGCAGCTGTGAGGTGGGGCTGCTCCATGCCAACCTAAACTTTATTACCCATTGAGTCTGGTGCAGAAAAAGAAGAGCAGCACCAATATTGACCTCAGAAACTGCTTTGACACTCTCACGGCCTGTGAGCATGTCAACTAGATAAGCCACAGTCCTCCAGTGAGCAATCTCCACCATCTTTAATCCCATGACACTGTATGAACTGCTGAAAAAAATCCTGCACTTCCCCATCTGTGCCATTTGTGTCAGATGGCTACAGACCAGATTACACTATGGCAAGTGGAACAAAGTAACCGAAGGAAGAAAGGAAGAACAAAGCTGACATGATGGCCAGCTTTCATGTGGACTAAAGAGCTAAGAGGCTTGATGGAGTCAGTAGGGATGAACAAGGGGGAAGAGGTTCCCGACTTTTTATTGTCCTCTGATCTTTTGAAATGAAGCAGTAGTCAGTTTCAAGCCGTCCTCACAGGTCTGCGTGGTCATGAGCTGTGAGCAGGTCAACCACAGAGTGACATTTCCTTCTCATATTGTTTGATTTGCAGAGTTTTTACACTCCAGGATAGATAGAAAAAAAAGAATATAAAGAGAAAAGAGAAATCCTTTGTGTCTATCTCATCCCATTATCATCTTGTGACTCCCCTTAGATTTTTCTTAGGACTTTTCTTCAGGGGTCCTGATCCCCCCCCCCCCTCCTTTAAAGAGACAACCTGTTGTATTATTTGTGATTCTGTCCTCCAGTGAAGACTGTGCAGCCAACTGGAGACTCATTTTACACCAACAAAGGTAACGGCAATGCACAGTAAATATGCTTCATTATTTATACACAAATACACGAAGGAGTTTGTCCTTCAAGTTCTTCTGGTTTGTGTCTGCAAGAGAACAAACAGACAGAGCATCTCCCGTGTTTGATGGCAAGTAATCATGGAAATTACGGTTGAATTTCAAATGAAGATGAACATGAATGATGAACACTTAATTTCTTCAACTATATAGATTCCACACAGACTAAGAACGGTTACCATTAAACATATCCAAATGAATTATATGTTAATGATGGAGCTGTTCATGTACATATCTATTGTCCATTTTTAGAGTTAAAACAATGTAGATATCTTGTGGTCGACTTTTCAAATGGTCTCAAATAAAACCAGAAACTGAGACCAAAATAATGATCTGCCTACCTCAGCAATGATATCCTTTACTGAGCACTGTCGTCATTATGTGACACTTTAAAGATCAAAAAGGAATTTAGATTGAAGACGGTCACACAGGTAAGTTCATGTCACTAGATCACTGAGCAGCAGTTTAGTCGAGTGTGTCTCCCTATTGCTCTCGCCACTCGACACACTATATGTCGAAGTTTGAACACAGCTATCCATGAAGTAAATCCACTCGGGGAAGAATGAGTATGCAAGGGCTTCCTCCCACTTGGTGATTCATCTTCCTACAAAGAAAATCCTTGACAGAACCTTGTCTCACACACGCACAGGCTTCTTCCTGAAATGTGTGTGATGCATTGGAACTGGCCATAGTTAATGTAGGAGTGGAAAAAAAAGGTAGAAAGTGTTTTCTTTTCCAGGTGCTAATTTGGGG
>NW_019525503.1:891934-925645 GCF_002814215.2 Seriola lalandi dorsalis
GGTGGGACGGTGGGTGGGGGGGCTGTAGTGTAGTGTAGCTTGTCATGCTCTCAGTGCACTGTTGAGACTGTGTTTGCTAGCATTGAACATTTAGTGGCTTTACTCATGACGTTACACAGGCACTGAGAGCAGCCCTGTGAATGTCCTACGTTTTCCCAGTTGCAGGTATTTGGGTTTATGCAGCTCTTTGTTACGGTTGTATGTTGTTTATATATTTTGTATTTAATTTATTCTTTTTGTGATTATATTGTGCATGCTATTGTTTCTGAACTTTTTCTTGGGAGGAGAAAAGGTGCTGAGGGAAAGAGAAACTTCTTGCCGGTAGAATCGGTGAATAAACAGCTCAGAGACAGTTGCAGTGTGAGTGTGTCTTCTCTGCACAACGCGACACAGCTACACCTTTACCACAAAAACTAATATTCAACTATCATTTTCCACAGCTGAGACCGGCTTTTCACATTATGAATATAATACTAAGTATGAGTGTTCCCTCAGTAAATAAGACTTTAACAGTATAATTTCCAATTACACTGTCCAATCACGGTGTAATCAGTTCTGATATAAGGGGTCACAACTAACAATATGGTGCAAAGTCAAAGGCAGCTCTGGCATTCGCTGTGGACACTTATTTTCATTCTTTCAATTTATTGTGAATTCGGAGGATATTAGGCCATCAGGATTCTGTGGATTCATGTAAACAATGTCAGCAAACTGCATTTGCTCCAAACACCAAGTCAGAGCTTGTACATTCATATTCATATATTGAACTGACATTCAAAAAATTACCCTGGGGAAACCATTTCCATTCATCACTTAATATGAACGCTTCCACTAAATAGGCTGTAGATTGGATCACTTCAATTTAGGTGTCAAAAACAACTCTCGTTCTCTTGTTATCATAAAGTACAAACAGAAACATGAAGCAGTGACACTGTCAAACAATTCCTGGGGAATGGATCCATCTGTCTGCCATCTGCCACTGATCAGGTAATTGGTCCACTCACACTGGTCGGTAATGCTAATGTAAAATGTGCTGCAGTGGAAATTAATGTCAAATAATGCCTGGAAAAAAATAAACATGGTGTAATACGGAGAATGAATTGGAGATGAAGACAGAATGACTGTGGGAGAAGTCTGGCTCGGCGTGATCTCTATCTTGATCTGAAAACTTGCAGGCCTGTATGGGTAAAAAATAATGTGTTATGGCCATGAAATGAAATGGCTACAGACAATTATTTTTATTGGGAGTGTGGTGTCTGTTTTCAGTTAAAATCATCATGCACACTTGCATCTGCATTAGAAAACAGGTTATCCTTTTTTCCTCCGGTAAACAGCCATGGGATACAACAGTAATTCAAGCATAAAAATGGATGAAAAAGGGCGGAGACACAGTGTGGTTGTTGGTTGCACTTCATACTAACAAAATGATGCTGTGGAGAGATGCTTTGCTCCCACCCAGAATTAATCACAAATGCTATTTATGAGCCCATGGAAATGTTTCTGCAGGACTTCCTTGCAGCAGCAACTCTGTATTTTGAGTCAGTGATTCCTTAAATGCTCTTAAAATAAGGACACATAGCATGACATTGTTGTACTTATTTGTATGTCATGTTATATTTAAAGCTAATATATGTTCAGCATTAAAAAATGTCCTCACGTTCCAAGGCTGTGATCAGTCTGAGGGTCTGAAGTTGGTCTTCACAAAGATAGAATTCAAGTCAAACTTAGCTCTCACTGTCTCATACACACATGTATATACACACGAACACACACACACACACACACACACACACACACACACACCAGCGCAGCACAGACAGTCACATAAGATCTAGCAAAAAACAAACTAAATTTTTTTTTAAAGAAAATCAGGGATCCACTGATACTGATGCAACTTGATGCACTGCAGAAAACACAGAAGCCATTTGTAAGACACGGGAACACAAATCAACACAGATGTGCATAATTCGTACAATTGCTGACCCAAAATGCATCGAGGGAGCAAATCATATAGAGCTTTAAAACACATAGGGTGTAACTGCTTCAGCCCTCTGGAGAGCAGTTCTGCTCGAGCTGGAGGTGTCATCAGCAAAAACAACAAAGTACATCTCACATTATGGTATGACGGGAAACCGCACTGCAGACATATAGCATTTAAATAACAATCAACAGCTGTGATTCATTGTTCAAGGCTTATTTTCTATTGTGAGTTGTTTATCATAAACAACAATCCTGAGAAAAATGTATGAAAAGTATTTAAAAAAAAGTTTAAATTCCAGTCCAGATTGTTGGCGTGATAGAACTAATTTCCTTCATACTTTAAATAAAATATTGAGTTGTGTTGACTTCCTTTGTAATGCATCATCACTTTTGCAGCCATGCTCAGCGAAGTGTAAGTGTTCCCAGCATTGCTGCTGTGGAGAAAATCTGTGTGGAATTTATAAGGCCATAATCATTACTGATTCAGCTTCGCAAAGCTTTTATGAGCTTCCTATGAACATCTGATGTGCATCAAGAAACGCTGCTGCACTGCAATTTACAAGAGTCTCAAACAAAGATATAGTCCTATCTCATGGCACTGTGGGGCATTTTTAGAAAATGTTCCTCCTAAATGGCAGTTTTTGTGTTGTAATTAAGGTAAACAAAACAATAACTCAAAGATTTGCCTGTAGAAATAGTCTTTCATCACAAAGTGAGATATCCAACAACATTTGAACCGTTCCACTGAACACAACAGTGTAGAAACTTTTTCTCTGACTTGTTCATGAATTATCACTTTTATATAATAGATCGTTTATTGTGATAAAGTGCATCTCTTAAAAATGAGAAACTATTTACAGATAGAATAATAATGTCTCCTTATGACAGAGATGCATCGCATTCACCAAAGACAAAAACTGGAAATGCTTTGTCTTGATTATGACACAGCTGTCAAACCTTTTTTTAAAGCTTCCATATTGTATAAAGTGAGTCTGTTTTGATTATAAAGCAGATCCAGGTTCTATATTAATACTGGGAAATAATCAAAGTCCACAGAGAAATGAACAAAGCCTGTATTTAGACACGGAGCCTTAAAACAAGCTGTCGGGCTTCTGTAACTTTGTGACACCAAAGTCACCGCCCTCAGCCATGCCCCAAGCCCCGCCCCCCTGGACCCACCATTCAGCATGTGTTTACCGAAATCCCTCTACATTCAGTCTGCGAGTCGGCATTTCTTTATGTACTAGAATGTGCTGCAACAAGCTGCAAGGTGAGGGCACTCAGCCACAATTTAATATATGAAAGAAAATGCTAAACTCAAGCACCGTCATTTTATAACAAACAGCCAGAAACGGCAGGCAGGCACACGCAGGCTTTACTTGACATCTAGTAAAGCACAGACAGTGTCGAGCTGAAATGACACATGCTCTTAAAGCACTGCTAATTTGAAATGGAAGTGGATTTTTTCTTTTTTGTACAAAGCCGTAAGCAGAGTGCATTCTCAATTTTGTTGTGCTTCAAAAGAGATTTTCAGCACGGTTGTCTTGAACGGCACTCAGACGAAGCTTCACCACAGCTGGAAGTAAACAAAACATAAGATCAGGGCAGGTAAGAGGGAGAGCGAGCAGGAGAGGGATTGAAAAGGGACGACACAACAGAGCGACAGAATGAGAGCCATTCAGAAAGAAAAAAAGGGGGGGGGGGGGCTGGGGTAATAAAGCATTACTTCAGAAACACAAAGCTGTGACATGAATGTGTCTGCCGGGCAGAGAGAACAGGAGGCAGCAAAGTTAACAAGTGAGGAACCTTAATGACCTTCAGATATCTACTTCACTACCTGAACGGCCACTTGGTGTGAGGAAGTTTGTGACTGAGGCGAGGAGCCTCATCACAGCGGCAGCTTCTTTAACAGCAGGTTACTGGTAAATAATACAAAGGCTTTTTTGTCCCTGCGCCACCTTGCTTGTGATTTCACTTCCCTTTGTCTTAGTCATATTTGATCTTGGCCTGGTTTAATCATGCACCTTTTTAGATCTACTCATTATTAGCATATTAAAGACTGAGGTTTTTTTTTTTTTTAATGAAGACATGATGAAATGTGGTAACATTAAAAAGGCCGAACCTACCTAGTTAAAAAAGCCAAAGTCAGCTCTTCATTAAGTGTGAAACATAAAGCACACAAACACACACACACACACACACACACTGTTGTTTCTATTATTTAACTTGACTGTGTATTTCCACACTTGATAATAATAAGTCACTTGTTGCTGTGTTCTTATATCCAACACAATACAGCCTGTTTTAAGGTGGAAATAGGCATTTTTTTTGCTTTAACTTATCACTATGAGGTAAATGATGATTGCATACAAAGATGACACCTTCAACGTTTAAACTGGGTCCCTATAAGCCTCGCTTTCACAATGCAATTCTAGCTTCCGATAGCTACCCAGGTAGGACGGGAAATGGCGTTTCAAATTTTACATATAAGCTTGTGTGTCTGTCATTGATTCTGAAGCAGTAACTTCAAATAATGCAAAACTGCAGGAAGAACTGACTCCTCTCAGTCCAAAGTTCAAATACAATTCCTATAACTACTTTTTTCACACTGTTATAATGTCCTTAACATGGTCTGAACAAAAATCAAACCCACTTTCAAACTTTGCACCATGGGAGCGACAAGCCCACTGGCTTTATCCCACATTACCACAGACTGTGCAGGTGAATGTGGCCTCTCAGTTCTGTGGCTGCCTTGAAACATTGTGTTCCCGCTGGCCCTGCGAAGGGCCTGAGGTGAGGACAACCTATTTTCAGCACCCATATTGCAGCGCTGCCTTCTTCTAATTTGACTGACAGCTCAGTTTGAGGGTGAAAGAAAGGCTTTACGTCGCCTCTGGATGATCTGCCAATCACAAGTGGACCGACTGCTGTTGTTAAGCATTGCATGAGTATGTGTGAGGGTGTGTGTGTGTGTGTGTGTGTGTGTGTGTGTTACATGCATGTACAGACTTCTATAGTTAGTCTGCATCTAGCATGAGTCAGGATTGTAGTGGGTGGAGTTTGGAAGACAAAGTGTGAAAGCTTGTCTGTACTGGGTTGTTTTCAATGAGCTGCCCATCAGTCTGCATAGTCCACTAGTCACAATCTCCTGTTTCTTCTTTCGTTTCAGTGTCAACTGTGCGTCTGAACCAGCACCAGTCATGTACTGAACACATAAAACACCAGCTGGCTCTCATGTCGTGCATATCATGTAATTATTATTATACTGAACACCAAAACCCTGAATTACCTGAATGAGAATATAGGCCTGCATAAATTATATACACACACAGTCCAAGGATTAAATTAGTTGTACCTCACCCAGCCTTGATTACTGTAATCTTGTCTTCCTGTTATTAAAAGCAGGTCATGAGTTCTTATTCTTCTACACTGGTTGCCTGTGGTTTCTTTTTGTCTGATAACAACAACAGAGTCCTCAGTCCTTCAGGTTGAAAAAAATAAAATAATAAAATAATAAAAACTAGAAAATTCCTGGAGAACTTTTGAATGTTCCTGCTGCTTGGTGCATGTACTTCACTCCTCCCGTTTCAATCTGCACAAAGGACGTTACATTCAGTTTCATTCAATGTCGTAGAGACTCATCCTGACACTGACCTCAGTCACTGCAGGTGTCCCTCAAACAGCCTTTTGAAGCTGCCACGACTGGCCACAATAACCTCACACTGATGGTTTCAAACACAAATGTGTCCCCACAACCACAGCAAGACATGTACACACACATGTGTACATGCACTTACAGAAGTTGATCTGCAATAAAGCTGGATCCTGGAGGTGTCAGTGGCTCCGGAAGTTGACTTGCACGGCGGGACGGCTCCAGAACGGATGACGATTACGGATCCAGACCAGGGGCCAGAACCTATCCGTATCCGTTCATGAAGCAGCTCTTTCGGCCCGGATTTGGACCCGTTCATGAAGTGGTTAGTTCGGTCCAGACTCGTTCTGGATCCCTTATTCAAAATGGCTCATCCGGCTAAAACTACCTGCAGAAATCTAAAATCTAGCTGACCAACACATAGATTGCTCTATAAAAGCTTGAATACTTAACTGGTCTGCCTTTATTAATATTAATAAAACATTATTCATTGAAGACTTGAAAAAATCTAAGCCTTTAAGCCACCCAGCAATTCTACAGTTAAATGCTTTCACTGTGAAGCAGTAGAAGTAGGAAAATTGGGTTTGTATTGTAGTAATTTAATACAGCTTCGTTATGTGTATAAGAGTTATCAGAACATTTCAACCTGTTGCGCTGAGGAACATAAATGCAGTTTCCTGTAAGTCCCTCACACAGTTATTATCCAAAGATGGAGTCTGCTATCAACAGTGAAACCTCTATTAAAAAATGACATTACAGACTGTAAATACATATGGAATATAGGTGTTACTGGCAAAATGAAATGCAACCATAACTTGTATCAAAAAGTTTTATGTAATGAAAATCTTTTGGATTTTAAATGTAAGAACCTGTTTTAAAAACTGGTGGGAGTCTGCATACCAAAACACACGGTGCCACGCTTTCTTCAGCTTCCTCTATCTGCTGCCCGGTTGAACCACCGTATAGCGTCCTTCAGAATCTCATCATCAGTGGCGACATGACTCTTTCTCACGGCATCTATAATCACACAAGCTCACAAGCCTTTAAACACAAAGTCTGCTGTCTGACATTTAAACAGGAAACCATTACCTGTGGGTGTAACTGTTATTTTCACTGTTACAATTAACAATCAACAGTATCTACTGCTGTCCACGGTCTCTCTCTCTCTCTCTCTCTCTCCTCCCTCACCCCCTCTTTCTTATTTCAAACCCAATCAGCGGAGGCAGATAACCGCCCACCCTGAGTCCAGCTCTGTTGGAGGTCTCATCAACCATGTTTTCAAATGAATCGTTTGTCCTTAGAGCATATGGTCTGTACATGGGTCTGTCATGCATCTGTTAATGTATATTCCAGGCTGTGCACATTTGTCACAACCATGGTAGGCATTGTGGTTCTTTGTGTTTTTAACAAAGGACCTGGCTGGTGTGTCACAAATGACTGTGTCCAACTTCAGCTTCAATTTCTTCCCCTCAAACTCCAAACCCTTTTCAAGCATTTGTAACTCAGAAACAAAATCTCCAAGGAACTCTTTTGCTGATCTGGGTTTCTTTGGTCCACAGAACAAGCCGATCACTACAGGTTCTTTCACAGAAACACTCAGTAGCAGAACCAAGGATGGGCCACAGTTGCAGACTAGAGCTCTTGAACAAAGGAAGTCCATCTATGTTTGAATACCAAAATAGTGGTACTGTCCACCAGCCCTTTCCTGAATTGAATATTTTGTCTTAGTCCTAAGGAGGGTCCCAGCATCCTGTGGAAGATCAGCATGGCCCAGTTGCAAATGCTGTCAGAGAGTGAAAATGTCTCATAGACTTCATCATCAGAATGATCTGAGTGAGATGTCTGACTCCGCCCATCACAGCCGCCAACCACAAAACCCTCAGATATGTCTGCATCTATAGCCACGCCACCTTCCTCCTCACTAAACACTTCTCCAGTTGCAATGTCTGAACATGTCTTCAAAAAACTCTCTGTTGATATCTCCAAGGTCCCTCTCTGTTGTCATTTGAAAGTCAGTGAAGTTTTGTGCAGTCATCCCTAATTTGTCGAAGTCGTTTATCTACAACTTCACGGGTCCTCCGTCTTAAAGTGGAGCTGGACACAGTCTTTCTATTTATTTTATATCTATCTATATATATATATATATATATATATATAGCAGGTGAACAGGCAATACGCTAACGTAACATTTTCACTTCTGATAATATTTTGTCAAGGTTTGTAATAGTATAAAGATGTATTATTACAAGTACAGAACCTGCTCAAGATCTTTGAATAGCCCTAAATAACAATGTCATAGACCGTCCGTCACATCACCTTCCCTAATTTCAC
The DNA here is from genome assembly GCF_002814215.2 of Seriola lalandi dorsalis. Classification (NCBI taxonomy): domain Eukaryota; kingdom Metazoa; phylum Chordata; class Actinopteri; order Carangiformes; family Carangidae; genus Seriola; species Seriola lalandi. The sequence goes on from NW_019525503.1 coordinate 899,898, forward strand.
TCTCTTTGATGGTGGAAATGAGTTAGGACGCTAATGCTTCCGACAGAGTAGTACTAACTGAAAAAGCGGAAGAGAGTGCTTGCAAATAAATAAAAAGGAAGGGTTCCTGTGCGCAAAACACTTGCAAAATCCATAATCATTATGCACATTTAAATTTTTTTTATTTTGTACAGCTCTGCATGAATTTTCACTACCAGGTGCTTCAGCTAAGTACAGCACACACTCACATGCTTCTCCCACCCTCACGATGATGTCATCCACTCTAGCTCAGAACATTCTTCAATACACACCCATTATTAAATCTCAAACGCTATCAAAATGACACAAAACGTAAACCGTGTCTCAAGTCTTGCGCAGTTTGCAGAATAATAATACATGCCTTCATCATCAGGCACATAAGAAACATAATTTGTTGTTTAAAAATATGCAGGCTTATTGAAAGCTGATTTTTGAAAGACTAATGTATATGTATATGATCATAACACGTAATACAAGTATCATGATGGCATCAAACGTTATCATTTGTTTACGTATGCTGCTTTCTGTAATCCTACCAGGTGGAGAGTCATGTTTCCTCATTACACTTTAATAACAGCGCAGTGTTGTAACCACATCTGATTGGACTCAACAACACGACTCAGACACAGGCAGTGTTCAAAGAGCAAACAGTTTACTGATCAGAAAAATAATCTGAAGGGTAAAGCAAAATCTTTGTCAAGGAGGCAAGTGAGAAGTCGGCAACTACTAATACAAACACTAGGAACCTAAGGCTGGAACGTGTAAGTCTGTGGACAAAATGAACTGGCACAGAAGGGAGAGGAAAACACACACTAAATACACTAGGAAGGGGAGGACAAAGAGACGCAGGTGAAACCAATAAGGGGCGGTGCAGACAATCACAGCAGCTGGAGACACAAGGGGCAGGAAGTAAAGGATCTGAAAACGAGAGGACACGTGAGAAACACCAAAATAAAACAGAAAATAATGAAAATGTGAGACAAGGAAAATATAATCTTAAGTGCAGAGTGGGGCATGAAAAATGTTTGTTTCAAACTACATTAAAGTCTATCAAAGGGAATAAATCTCAACAAGCTCTCAGGCTGGGTAGCACAAGCAGAATAAATGTGAAACCCATATCAATATTTGGTTTATCTCACAGTTCTGTAGCTTTATTTTATAAAACTCATTTCTAAACAGAACAGGTTTGATTTGAATATTTCTCTTTTGAATGTGGATGTAGTCCTCTGCACTGTAGGATCAAATATACATGTTGCTCCGGAGTCTTAATGCATGCTCTCTGAGACGGGAGCCACTGATCTTTCTGTCTATACCTCAGACATCTCAAGTTGACAGCAGTGATTTTGTAAAGACTTGAGACACATCGACATACTGACTGCCTAAGCCTCTGACATGGCTTTTCTAAATAAGAATATCCAATATATTAAACAAAATAATTCCAACACTGTGTCAGCTGTCTGTGTTTTGATCATGTCTGATATATAAAAGAATTCAGTGCCTGATCTGGGGACTTGAGGCGTGGTTATGGATGGCACCATGTGGTTGTTGCCTCACTGGTCAACATACTGGGTAACATTATGTAACCATCAAGGAGAAGAAAAGCCAGTTATGGAAGCAAAGCTGGAGTTCTTTAGCAGCTTGTAGGTCTCTCCATTTCACTGCAGCTGGTGTAGCATTGGCTCCAAGGTCGACAATGAAAGAAATTCAGCCTCCGATTTACCTGCCAGGACCGGTCACACAAATGACACTAACGGAGCCGGTAAAGACGCTGAAAGAGCCGGGGGGAAAACGTTAAAAACTTTTCGAATGTTTTGATGAGTCACCATCAGACCGGGTTGTGAGCCAGTAGTCCCCATGGCCAGTCGACCTGTACGCTGGTCTGATCTCTTTCTTTGTCAGAGGCCTTTTAAGATGAAAACGTGGTTTCTAAAGTGGGGGAAATTGTGGAAAGTGGCTTTCACCTGAACGCTGCATACTGCGCTGTGCCTTCTCACCTGTGGACTGTCCCTGTGTCTGGGGGAGCACCAATGGCTTAACAGGAAGTGACTCACATGCACTAACATGCGCTCGTACATGCACTAACACGCGTGCACTGCTAGACCAGCTACCAAAACAAAGAACAGAGCGGCTCAGATCACAACACTTGTGACTTTGTTCTCTGCTCAGGATGCATAGAAAATAGAATAATACATAGAAAATAGTTGTTTACTGCTATATTATCGTATAAAATCTTGTTTAGAAAACCTTTAATTAACATTATACATTACACTACGTCTGTCAAACTGCATGGGTATGGCAGTATTCTTGTATTATGAATCTAATTAACACGGTTAATGCAACTTTTTGACACTTTTGTATTGTAAAGACCAGTTGGAGACGCTGAACAGTGTCATCAGATTCACTTCTGGCTCAACTCTGGATACAAATGTAACTCCATCATAACGTTATGAAGTAATGGGTTTAAAATTATGGATTAGACTAATCATTTAAACCCAATGACATAATGTTTTCTGATAGATTTCCTTTTGAAAACAATGGGAGATTATGACTCTTACTATGAGTAGCTGAACACACACAGGATTTAGAGAAACTCATTTATGCCTTAGAGTATTGGGAACAACTGGGGCAGTCAACAGACAGCTGAAGCCAGATTAAATAATGGACAACTGACATGACGGCAGCCATCTTTTTGCAGTCAAAAATCTTGTCAAAATAATTTCCAATGTTATGGTAAGGGGCGGATCTTTGAGTTGGTTTGACAGACTGCTCAGCCAAAAGGGGCTGCTAACCCTAACCCTAACCCTAACCCTAACCCTAACCCAGCCCACATCTCCTTACCTTCAGAGAAAGGAGAAAACAACAAGAAAGCAAGGCAGTGTATGCTAGTGTATACATGTCAAATAAATAATGAATATAAACTTTAAAGGAACATAACAGCACAGAATGTCTTTACTGTTTTGTATAGGTGCACAGAGAAACAAATGCTATCTAGTACATGTAAAGACTCACAAAACTATGATGTAATTTAAAATAAGTTTTAAAGAAGACATCCCATTTACAGAGCAAATCTGTGGCAGAAAGAAACAGGGAATTTACTCAAACCTGGACTTTAAATCTTCTCATTGGCTTCTAGGTACAGAAGAGATGTTAAGGTGCTGCTGCTGCTGCTGCTGCTTTATAAATCACTGAGTGGCAGAGAGCCAAAATACATTTTTGATATGCTTGAAGAATATAAACCCAGCAGGTCCCTTAGATCCTCAGGAGCAGTCCGTTAGCTGTGCCTTTACAGGAACATAGTGAAGCTGTGTCTTAAGGTTCTACGCTGCACATGCAACCAACTTTATTTTCTCTTCCACATTTTTTATTTACTGCACTCCTCTCAATTTTTTGTTTTTTTTTTCCGTCTGATTAAACCCTCAAATTTCATCTTATTCTAGGTTGATTAACTCTGTTGTTCCTTTTCATTTGCTTTTTGGTTTTATTTGCATCCTTTAGTCTAACAGTACATTAGACTCTTTGTGTTTTACCTTTGTGTTTAAACAGACTCAGAGATTTTGTTGGTGTATGATTTACTTCTGCTACTGCAGGATAATTGAATGTTTGTCAGGGAATCATTTCAATAGGACTTTACAGGACTAACTGCTACGTGCATGCAGGCATGGTCGTATAAGTTTGTACAAATTTAGAAATAATGAGCAAACAAAGTAATAAACAGGTTATTTTTGACTCAAAAATATGTCATGGTTTATACTTACATTTACATTGACTTATTTGGCAGACGCTTTTTTCCAGTGACTCACAAGTGAGGGACAACTCTAAAGACCTTAGTGTAAGTAATAAGCACTAAATCTATCCAATAAGGCAAAGTGCAAGGAGATCAGGTAAAGAAGAGCAGTGAAAGTGCATAGTAAGTGCTAGTTAGGCATCTTAGTGTGTTAGAGGTGTTAGAGAGGTGAAGTCTTGGAGAGATTCTGGAAGATAGAGTGGGACGCCCCTAATTGGATAGCATTTGGCTTGTTCCACCATCAGGGAACCACAAATGAGAACAGTCTGTACTGAGATTGCCCCGTGTGCAGGGAAGGCAATGCCAGACGACGTTTCTTTTAGAGGAAGTCATCTCAGTGGCTGAGATGCCTGTAGGACTGAGTTGAAGTAGACGGGTGCAGACCCAGAAGTCACTCTGAGGGCAGCATTGGTGACTTGAATTTGACGGGGGCGGCCATGGGAAGCCAGCTGAGGTCAATGAGCAGCATAGTGACACATGCCCTTTGAGGCTGATCAAAGACCCATCTGTAGGTTTATTTTGGAAACTCCAGTGATGACATACTACAGTAAATATTTGTTACTGAAAAGCTACTGACTTTAAGGTGATAATCGTATTGTAAAAGCCAGTATAATCCCTTTAGAAAATGAAAAGGGATGAAACCAGTTTTCCATTTTCTTATGGACAAAAATGTATTATAGTATTATAGTATGTTGTAAACTACACATATTATGTTGTTTACGTTTGTCAGCATTTAAAAAGGCCATTGCTTTATACTGTATCTTATCAATTCTTATGTCATAAAACAAACAGACTAGAAGAAATCTGAATGCAAAGGAAGGTACAATGAAAAAATTTGCAATGCATAGGCCGAGTTGTTTAAGTCTGATTAGGAAAAGCTCAAATATGCAGATTTCAATCTGCATAAGAGCTGCTTTAATTTTATTCCATCTGAACATAAATGTTTAGGCCAGAGAAAAGTAGGGCCTTTAGAAGATTGGAGTGCGGCCGATCAGCTGGAGTAACTTCGTGTCAGCAGCGTCTTCAGATGTGACATGAAACACTGTGAAAAATCAGGTTTAACAGTCCAAACAACCCAGGGACATTGCCTCTCACATCATCTTCTTTTAGCCATCTCGTCACTCCATCAAGGTGACATTGGTTTATGTAACATGACATTGGATTCCAAGGTTTAATCTACTGCTGTCAGACTGTGATATACAAGAAAATTTAGGGGTTGTTTTTTTTGTTTTTTTTTGTCTGCAGGTGGAGTGAAAATTGCTCCATTATCCAGAAACGAGTTAGTCCATCATCAGCTTGTCCATAAAATGAGCACTTCACAGCATGGGATACAATCTCTTATCTGGACAGACTGGTCAAATTGTTGAGTCACTTCATTTTGAATTGTGTCTGAAAGTCAATTATCTGTTGAACCCGTTCTCCATCAAACAGAGATTTAATGTGCATTGAAGCATTAGTTTGTACAGTACGCCGTCATGGCTCCTGTCACCTGGGAAAGCAGTTAGCAGCAGCATGTGACCCAGAAAAAAGAACTAGCTGAACAGTAAGTCGAGGATACTCACTGTTGTGAATAGTCCTACCTTTGGATTGATCACGCTCTGTTGCTTTGTGTCTGTTTGTTCTTCAATCCAACTTCCCTCATTATTTCAGCTTTTACCGCAATAATAGACGATGATAGACGAGTGGAGAAAACGAAGGGCAGAGTTTTGGTTTTTAACTTTAGGGAGATTCGTCATTGGATGCACACATGGCCTCACACTTATAGATATGAATAGCTCGACTATTGAAGTGAAAAATTCAGTTCATGTTTTGGAAATTTTTACTTTCATTTAAAAGTATAATTTCCACTTGTAGAATATTTTATCTTCGGATCACTGAGAATCTTTAAGTATCTGATCTAAATCCAGGTCAAGTGCTTGATCACTCCTCATATAAATCAAACACATATTTTCTCAAAGACCTTTACACTCAAAGTTTATTCATTTTCCCGTTAAGTTCCTTTTTGGGTTATGCTGTCAAGTAAAAATAAGATACACATAGAATACACTTAATTTCGATCAGATGACGCCGCTAAGTATCCCTTAATACTATCATGTGATGAGTCATTATCCAAAAAAGATTACATCACAGTGGTAGCTGCAGTAGATTTCATTCTTTCACTCTCAATTACTCTCTTACATTTTATCTGATGCTGAAATTTAAATGTATTACCAGCTGATTGATGTTGGTTATACCCAACAAAGACATTTTAAACTCTCCAATGTTTAAAATGTTTGAAGTACAATAGTAACCACCTGAGACCGGCATGCATTCATCACCATTCAGAAGCTAGGGTTAGGGTTACTACCGCTAGTGATGCAGCTAGCTACGAAACGGCAAGAAACCTCTGTGTTCTCATGCAACTCTGAAAGCAAAACTTGTCACAGCGAACATGCCTGTTTTGTTCTTCAGGTCAGGACCTGTTAAGGGTAACACATAGTCTCTGCACTGTGCTATGCCACAAATAGTATCCCATTAATAATACAACCCTGTATATGACAACGTCTCATCATTTCTTTATGTGACTCAGGGTCTCAGGGTCTCTGTTGAAAGCTACTTGTACATTTGTTCATATTCCAGCCCAGTATCGAGGTTAGAGGTGCTTTGTTGACTGGGGACCTCCCTGGTTTCCCTTTGGCTGCCGCAATCCTTTTACATTTATTTATTATTTAATTTTTTTTAAATTTTAATTTAATTCCTCAAGGCATGTTTCAAGGCGTGCAAAGTCAGCCTGCACTAATAACAACAACAGTAATAATTTAAGTGTGATGTTTTTCTTACAAATGACTTTAAGTACCTAGTTGTAACTTGATAAATGATATCTATTCCACTCCCTCATTGAAAAATCCACAATCTGTGAATATGCAAATCTGTTTCATTTCAAAGGTTTAACTTCTAGACACAAGAGCTGTGTCCTAAATCAGGGACCGCATCCTTTGGAGGCTGCATTTGAAGACCGATTGCACCACAGCGGTGCGACTGGGCCGTCCCATTTAGAAGACTCCTTCTGTTCCTGGGCAACGAAGGCTCCAACGGGTGGATCCTTCATGACCCAACCTATCCCAAGATTCATTGCATGCCATAAATGAATATATGGCAGCTAACCACACCAACGGAGAGCCCCTTGGATTACACTCCTAACATGTAAGTACTGGGTTTCAACAGCTAACAATACAATTGTTAGAAACTTGAATTTTCAAGGCCCTTGGTTTTGTGTCTTGAAGGTTGCTAAGTGACAGATAATGATTTGATTTTCTGTCTGCTTTTATGTTACTCTCTGAACTCAACTTTGCTTGCCATTTTCCTGGGATAAAATCAGTTACTGACTTTAAATTGATCCCAGAGAAAAAATTATACATAGATGTTTTGGGAAAGGCCTTAATGCTAAGTCACTGGTAAATGTATGTTCTTATGTGCTAAGTTGGTTTAATGTGACAGATGGACAGTGTGTACATATGCATAAGTAAACACTTCAGAGCAGTTGTTCCTATCATTCTCTATGGACCACGAGGCGGGAGGAAGAGGAGATGCAGGAGGGACACAGATAAAAGAAGAGGAGGAAGGAAGTCCAGCAGGAAAGGGAAAAGATGACGTACATGAGATATGGACAAGACGTGTCCCGGGTCTCATAGACGTAAAAAAGATGTCGTTGTGCTGCGTCGTCGCTCTTCTCTGAACACTGACCGCCATCAACGATGTTCCACACGCAGACACCCAAACACACACTCCAGACACGTAGATACCCACACACACCCTCACACATGCCAGACGCACAGTCCCGCTATCTCTTACTCTGCTGCCAAAAGCTGTCAGCAAGATCAAAGCGGGTAAATGTGTTTGATGGAATACTCCACTTTCTTCATTTACCACATAGACAGGCTTTGACTTGAAAGAGTTTTCATTGAAATGAACTTGATGCTGGAGTGCATTTCGAAACAGGAGTGGATATTGGAAGGGAAGAAGATAGCAGATAGCTGTGTGAGTGTACTGGAGCTTGTGTGCTAAGGCTGCTCCTCACTTCCTTCTATTATAATTTGTGGTATCAGCTTTTCAGTACAAAGCAGGGCTCAGAATCAAGTTGAAAGGTGGTATAGATAAGCTTTACATCGTTTAAAAAAAAAAAAAAAAACCCTATTCTTTTCAAATATCAGGAGGCAACACGCTCTACTTCAGCTGCTGTGACTGTGATAGGAATCAGGGTTAATATAAAATGCCACCATTGGGTGGCTTTTGCTTCTTTTCTCTGTTTAAGTCATCTTTTTCTCTGATGTGTTGCCTCCCTCACTTCTCCCTTTTAATTGCCCCCCACCCTCCATTAACACACTAACATCTTCTTCCTCTTCTTTTTTTCTTCCTTGCGCCTGATACGAAACTCCTCCTCACTCCTCCTCACTCCTCCTCACTCCTTCCTCCCTCCTCCACTGACCAGGATCTCCTTGTGTAACCTGTAAGAAAGCCCTTTCGGTCATCCCTAAGGGTAATTAAGTGGTCGGGCAACCCATGTCAGTGAACAAACCCCAACTGTTTCTTCCCTTCATTAGTAAAACTTTGACATGAGAAGAAACCATGGCAACCACCACAGAACAGCGGCAGCGGCTGTGTCACATGAGAAAGAAAAGAGAAGGATCCCCAGTGTAGGACGTCTGTGTGTATACATCTGTATGTGTGTGTGTGTGTGTGTGTGTGTGTGTGTGAGGGGGCAGCTATCTCCAGTTAATTAGCCCACACATCTTCTTTGGTCTTACTGATCAATAGCTTTGATGGCAGTTAATAGGGAGTCAGGAGTATAACTGCTTTATTTTGAGTTAATTGAGAAACAAGGACAAATGTACCAGCCACTGGTGTTTACTGAACCTAACTGAGAAGAGACTGTGGCTATTTTTTTGCTGCTAATTTAAGAGTAATTGGCTGGTTTTGGTTTTTAAAGTCTCAAACTCTGTGAAAGTTGATATTGAGTTCAGTACGGATGGAAATGTGAAATTCAGAAAAGTTTTTTAAGCCTTTTAACATATCCATATGATGTTGTTTTTTATATAATGCAAGACATATAATGAGTGAAATATCAGTCAGTGCATTTTTCACCTGGAACTGCAATGAACCGATGACTCATAAAAACGGATTCAGACAGCTAGGGTTTCAAAGGAACCAATCCAAGGACGGGGGGGGGCTAAATAAACCTGCAACCTTGTCAATACGAGCGTTTACTGACCATGTGGTTTTTGCTAGCAGCTGTTGTGCAGTCAACTCTGCATTTTAACACAACATCTGCCTTTGTTTTGCCTCGTTCATAGTATTCCGTGCAACTAATCAACTGCAGAGTAGACTGTCTACTTCCTGTTTAAAACGCCTTTTTTAAAACAATAATGTAGTAGTGTGGACGTAGCCGGAGTCTGGATCTGACTGAGGCTCAAACATGGCCGAGTCTCTCTGACCTCTCCTCTTCTAACCTGTTAATCCAGCTCAAGCTGCAGTGGTGGGTGGGGCATAAGGCCTGATCCAGATTTCTCTATGAGGAAGTAAGTGTTGTTAAGCTTCACTTTAATATGTGGGAAAACAATGTTAAACAAAATATTAATCATAGCAGAGGATTTCTACGTATAAAACACGTCTGGAGAGGAGCTTTAATAAGAGCTAAGAGTATATGTAAATGAGAAAAGGTAAAACAAGCCTTGAGTCAGACTAAATTCAGATTTAATGATTGTAGGATTTAGGCGGGATCAGCACTTCAAACTGAACATTGCTTTTTAACGCTAATGCTTTTATAAGAAACATGCCTTGCTGGCTGCGGTGGCATTCTTCCGAGTTGGACGCTCATATGGATACAGGATACATTACAGTCCTCCTCGGCTTTCGAGTCTGTCTCAAAAACCCTCACATTTACACCATCAAAGGACCGAAGTACCTGTTGTTCCAGAGAAAGTAATCCACTCAGCGGAGAGTCCTCACCTTTGACTCCAGCCGCACAGTCCCCGGTGGAAGTTTGACGTCATGATTCATGCGAGGATGTTGTCCCTAATTATTAACTCATTGCTGTTATCTGCAATCTTTGATAACTGACTTGAATTTGCGAACCTCCTCCATTGTTGCGAGCTCGGCGTAATTAGCAACCTTAATCAATGACGCAACAAACCTTTTTGAATTAATTGGCCAGCTGTCGGCCACCGCTATCAGCAAATCACTCCCAGGAACAGCTGGAAATGTGACAGATGTTATCGGCGTCGGCACTCATGAGGCGTTTTAAGTTTGTATGAATGGTTTGATAATAACATTGTAAATGAAATACCAACTTTTAATGGGCACCTTCACGTTCAGGTGGGTGAGTAATGCACAGAATTTTTGCATTAAGTTTTTTCTTGCTCTTGACAAATTAATATGCAAGAACAATGAGCAACGTTCAAGTCGAGGTTACTGTAATAGTAAGACATTATTATTATAATACACTACAGTGTGTGGGAATACCACGCTTCGATACTGCGCCATTGCAGTTTTAGAGTAAACAATGTGGCTGGAGGAGGGTAAACAGATTATTCACCCAACAATATAACTTTTGTTCAGTACTTTCACTCCTATGTTAACATTTCAAACATTTCACTTTTTGTGTTGCTTAGGACTCAAGACTTATAGGTCAGGAATTTGAACTAGCACTAAACGCTAAGACTTGACACTTACCATCATTGTTTAAACAAGACCATAAATCTTACCCGGGTCATAATCAGATGTTCTGAGTTGCCTAAAGATAAAAATAAAAAACATAATCATGCTGTAGTTTCCACATGCAGATATATATAGGGAAAGCACCACTGCCCTGATTTTCTTAACCAGCTTTGCATACATCCACTTTCATCCTGATGAAAGTGGATTTTATTTAAGTGCCAAATATATTGAGTCAGAAATTACAGCACTGCTGATCTTTCTGGCAGTAAATAAGTATTCCCATTAGTGTACAAGTCCAAAGCAATTCATAGTCAACCCACAGTGTGGGCTGCATTGTGGTTGGTAATACTTTCCATAAGCTCTCTGTAGCTTATTGTAAATTTCATCAGCCATACCGTAGCTCTGTGGCTGTTTATGCTTGTAAGTGCTACATCTGTTGTAAACTCACCATGACGTTTCCTTTCACTTTAGCCCCCGCATCACTCTCGCACTGCAGCCCTTTGTCTTTGACTCTGTGCTACCATATGCTCTTTTGATGCTTTTTTGTTTCGTAGACACACTGGTGAATAAACATAGGTGTGATTGGTTTAAAATAAAGCTGACATTACTGGATTCACACACACACAACGTGCTCACATTCATATGCCAGATTTCTATTGTCGCTTTGGATGTAGCTGCTCTCTGCAAGACAGAGGGCTGCGAGGATCAGTCCAAAATGGTTTGATTGAGAGAAAATAAAAGATTGTATGTAATGACTCACCAGCCCGACCCTTAAGACAATGATAAACAAATGATATGAATAGCCTTTAGTTGCCAATGGTTTCATTCAGATGAGTGAAGCTCTCTAAATCAATATGATGTAAAAAGATGTGGTTAGGACAAGTTTTGTTGGGGAAAAAAAAGACAGCAAAAACAAGGGCCCCACAGACCTCATTTACTTTTTTAATAGAATCCCTAATCAGAGATAAAAAGAATAATGGAGGCTTCAGGCAGCTTGAGTGTTTGGAGGGCTTAATGAGATAACAGAGGATCTATGCACAAACAACAGCAATTTTCGGAGGAGAGGAAACGACGGAGATGGGCGACGAAAACAAACAAATAAAATGAGGGCAAAGGAAATTCATTCTGAGGTTGATTTGTTTGCATAATCAACAATAAGCCAGGTTCAGGAGGTGTGCTGCCTCTAACTGATTTAGAATTCAGAGACATTTTTTGAGTGAGGTGCTTTACATGCTAAATAGACGCCAGACTAAATGTACTCGCATGAACATGAGTCCATGAGTAGACTGAACGCTAATGCTTATTTTCAAAAATCGAAGGACCATAGGTTTATTAGTCACAGCCGTCATTAATGTCTTCATCATTTGTATAACACTGCATGCATGAATAATGACAATGACTATTTCTCATCAACAGGTCCCAGAATCAAGAAAAAATCTGAAATATTAATATCAAAATGTTTTTGTTAGCAGCTAGATTTAGAATGGATTAGAGGATTTATGAATCCACAGTGTATCCTCATACAAACAGCTGCCACAAACAAACAAGACAGATGATGATTTTGGTATCAGTTGTGTTAAAACTGCACCAATCAGTGTCGAGCCGAAGTCATGATATTATGCCCGGCGTAGCTTCTTCAAACCCCTCATTCAGCATTTCTTTCATCTGTCTTAATGAAAAAAGGTTTAAGACAAATCAGTATCCACTACAGGGCGTCAAACTTCTGTGGTTTTTGAAGTGGAAGTTAAACAATGATTATTTCAAACAGTACTTCCATCTTAAATGTGTGAATAAAAGCAGCAGCAGCAGCAGCAGCAGCTGTACCTGCAAGACTGCAGCAAAATCTAGTGGATTTGTCCTCTGACTTTGGGCTAAAGACGCTGAACAGTCACTGACAGTTTTGGCTTGACGTTAGAAATAGAATATCCTTAGCTGGGAAAACACCCACCGAATGAACTTTTGCCTTTCGGAGCTGCTTATATGTGTGAAGTGACCTTCTCAGTTTTGACTCACACCAAAACCAAGTGGAGGAACAGGCTGTATGCGGAGAATATGGCAAAACAGCTCAAGGGGTAGATCAGTACAACAGACAAAAAGTTTGTCGACCGTGCCCCCGGCCGTACTTCACTTCACTGACCAATTTCAAACTCATTTGAAATTCATTATCTCTGGCATATTTCTCTTTACTCAACTGTTTGAGTTTGATTCTGTGATGTTCATCTTTGTGACATTGCGAGACATATTTTCTCTATCTCCTCACTGTCGTCACTGCACTTTGGATTTTGTCTTGTGCAAACTGTTCTTTTTCTCTCCAGATCCTGTTTTATTGCGAATGCCAACACAATCCTCAGAACCTTTTATTCTGACACACATTACAACCTACAGGTGACACATTTTTCTTCACATTGTGCAGGTTAATTGCTCAGTCACTTGACTCCAGTCGACAGGTGAACTGCAGCCACATTGGGTCAGCTCACACAGGGCTGACTCCAGTTGGTAGGTGAATACTTCAGCCACTGTAGGTAAATATAGGTGTACCAAACAGGTCAGCTCTGTATTTTAAGTTCAGTCGCCCAGGTTCTGATATATTTCTTTCACAAAGGTACATTCATGTCCAAGACTTGACAGAAATCTGCAAGTATGTGCTGCCATATGCCATAAAGCTTGGAAAAGGCAGTTACCGTCCCCGTCTATACATTTCGTTTGACATGGTTGGTCAAAATCCCTCATAGCATATCAACGCCTTCACTTGAAACCGGCACAAAGTTCAGTTTTAAACACAGGCTTTTCCTCCGATGTGCTGTCAAAGGGCAGAATGTGAAAATGTTGTGCATTTCGTCGACCAGAGTGACATCGCAGTCATCACTTACTTTGTTGAGAGTATCTCGGTTGACAACCTCACTTGGTGAAAGACATGCAGACACCTCTCTGCTTCCCTGGGGCTGAACACTTGCATTACTGGCTGCAAACACCTGACAAGCCTCTTTTCGGAACTTGGACACCAGCCACATCAAGCTAAGTGTTCAGACAACTCATACGCAACATGTGTGTAGTGTCAGAGTTTACCTGCAGCACATGTAATTAAACCTGCTGATTCATTTAGCAGCATTAGGTCAGCCCACATAAGGTTAAGACTATTATATTTCTGTGTGCAACCATTAATCTCCATGACCTAACCCACAAATAAAACAGCACTGCACAACTCTATTGTTTTGTGTTTCAATAGACTCTGCAAAGAACGCCATGCGACCCCTCAAACGGATGAAAAATGAAAGATTGGCCTCAAATTAAACAGAAATAAGTGGCTTCTTTCATAGAGTAACCTTGTTTGGCAAGGGCTTGAATGTATGTATAAGTCCCACACTCCAGCTTTAAAACCTACAGTGTGTGTGTGTGTGTGTGTGTGTGTGTGTGTGTGTGTGTGTGTGTGTCACCCCCCACAGCACCATCGAAGAGGTTGGTTATTTCTGGGGCAACTTCGGGTTGTGCCAGCCGCAGATAAAACCCACAGCGAGATTGCACCCGTAGGGGGAAATGTCCCGGGGCAGCTGAAAAGAGGCTGACCTCGGTGTAATCAAAACCTGTGGTGCATTTGTGTCTGTCAGGAAAAGAGGTTCTGTTGTGCCGTTCGCCTTCAGAGCCGAGGTGCCATTCAGTATAAGAGTGTACACTCAGGTGAAAAAGGGTAGTTTTTCGTCTGTAAAAGAAAGTTTCCTATCTGATTTTATGCAATCTTGATATAACTTAATGCAAATTTGCAATTTTAATGGCATCTTAATGTTCTCTTTTTAATGTATTTCCATGCGTCTGTAAAGCACTTTGAATTGCCTTGTGTCTGAATGGTGCTGTATAAATAAACTTGCCTTGCCTTACATTGTGACCTCACCAAACCAGGCCATTATGTAATGTCAGAACTCGTATTCAAGAACGACTTGTTACAACAAGGCAATCAAAGTAACCCAAACTTATTGCACAGATTCCATAGGAAACTCTGCACAAAAGTGCATTAAAACAGCCAAAAGAACAAATTAAAATTAAAATGAGTGTATTGCAAGAACATAGAAAGATAAGATTAAAAAAAGGCAGTGCATTAAATCAGTTAAGAAAAAGCATGTGACAGTTGAGATTTGAGATTTGAGGAAGGTGATACCAGAGCTGAGCAGTGTAGCAGCTAGAAGCCTCTATTTTATCAAACACTATTTTCTCTGAGGTGAGCTTGATGCCGTGCTGATAACAATTAAGACACAGTCACTATCAACAGCTTTGACTTCCAAAGTAAAACTCTGGGTCATTGGGCGGATGGCACCCCCTCTTGTGGGTGTGTTTGTTCCTTGTCTGTCTGTGTGTCTCTGGATCTGGGGGCGGAGCATCTGGTTCCACACACCTGCAGCTCATTCTCCAATCAAGCCACTGACTCACCTGCAGGTTAGAACCCACAACCAGAGAAGCTCCAGAACTCTCTTTACCTTTTCGTAAATAAATCCCATCTTTACTTGCAAACGATGCTCTGCCCCTGAGGGATTCTGTCACTAACAGTAATAGTAAAGATTCTTTTAGTTACTGGTGATTAACAAAATGTTTTCTCTGATAGTTTTTGGAGACGTTTTTAGAAAATGTCTGGCCTTGTTTCCCCCCTTTCCACTTTACTTCTGCTGTCAGACTGTTCCAACTGGAAGCTGTTATAAATTGGTCGAGAAGCCGAGTGAGGAAGAGGATTACGGAGTTGTTGTTTTTTATTTGTGCAGTGGAACAAGAGACAGAGCACAGAATTAAAGAGTTTGTCTTTGGAGTTGATCTTAGTGTTTAAGAAGTTTGGTAAACCCTTTTAACCTGAAAGCATAGTATCCATATTGCACAATGTAAAATACAGATTAAATTTGGACAGATTTTGCCTCATCTGAGGACAATTTATTTTCAATTGAGTGAGGTGTCCTAAGACATTTGCCCTTTTAAATTAAACACTACAAGACTGCTGCTGCAACTATTGAACATGTTTGATAATGATCAGGAATTCACAGCAGAGGCTGGGAGCACTGGATGGCAATTCAAGCAGGGTGTGCTGACCTTATCACTACAGAGGGAAGACAAGACAATCATGACCCCGCTGATGTCCAGATCCCGAAACCCTGGGTCAATGGAATCAGCCGTTTTATCAGCTAGCAATCCGGACCTAGCCAAATGTGTGTAATAAAGCTCTACATCATGGTCTCCCCCACCATAGACAAGAAATCCTTAACATTTAACAATGTATACATGCTTAGAATCACAGTAATTAGGCCGAGGGACACACCTCATCGTTTGTTTGTTCATTGATTCACGCATGACATCAGACCCCTGTGAATAGATTTTGACAATACTGTGACCGAACCACCAATAAGCCTGTCACCACTGACAGCTGCCTCGTCCTGCTAATGAGGTTCAACATTGGGGCTGTCTCTTATACACATCTGGGGGATTTTTCTTGGTTTGTTTGTTTGTTGAAACTCGGAGGCAATCCCTCTTCTCAAATCCCACTTCTTTTTTTCTGTTGTTGTTGGATTGGCAGCCCCCCTAACGCCTGTCTCTTATACACATCTGGGGGATTTTTCTTGGTTTGTTTGTTTGTTGAAACTCGGAGGCAATCCCTCTTCTCAAATCCCACTTCTTTTTTTCTGTTGTTGTTGGATTGGCAGCCCCCCTAACGCCGTCCACGAGCCCCCGACGGCTTGGCAGCAAATTCTACGAAGGAAATAAATTTTGGGCAAAGAGCTGCGAAGGTGAAAATCCAGGACAAGCTGAGAGACACACAAACCTATTTGAATTCATTTGAAGTGGTGTTTGTGTCCACCTGATGAAGTCCCTTGTGTTTCAGCTCTGGTTTGATCTCCACCGTTTCCTTCTCTCCATGTCGCGTGGCCAAAACAGATTCCAGCTGCTGCCAAAAACAACATTAATGAGAGTTCTCAGATTGAACCATACACTTCATTTATTGCAGAGTTGGTGATAAGTATTAGTGGGTTCTTATCAATATAAGAAATGTGGAAGTCTATGCAGAATTTCTAAATTAGTGGTTGTTAATTTGTAAAGGGTGGATTGAAATTTCAGAAGTGTCCTAAGATACATGATTGTATTCTTTTCTTTAAATTTAGATGTAGCACAAAACACACAAACCTCTTAATGGCTGAGTGAAATATGTGCTGACCTCTGACCCCTACCGTTTCCCATCTTTCAGTTAATGTTTATGGGATGCCCTCTGGGGCTTATCATTAGGTCTCCAGGGTGGGAGCTCAGACAGACTCACTGGGCTGCATTTGCATTGATTCAGCAGAAAATTTCCATCTGACGCCGGAGTGGTTATTGAGGAAACTGCTGTCTCCAGTGGTATAAGGAGGAAGGAGGAAAAAGAGCTAAGAAGTGAGTTTTAACCCATTGGTTTTTTCTAATTATAAAACTGTCATACCACCGGTGAATGTTTACAGTTGCAGTCGTTATTTACACGGTATGCCTCATTGGTTTGGTGCGAGAAAATGTGTCTTCTGTCTAATTTTGTTCTGTCAAGTACATTTTTTTTTCTCATTGAAAAGATGACTACAGGAGGAAAGCTAAAAAAGTTACAAAGTGCTATCCTGGGTAAATGGAAAACAAACAAACAGTCTCCTCTTTAATTCAGTGAGAAAACATCTTTTTCAGCTTCTAACAATAGAGAACGATTTGCTCCATGACGGCACAGAGACAGACTACACTACAGGGCGGAGCACTCACAGTCCTTTCTTTTTGTTGCCTTCATAAATCACGTGTGAAACTCCTGTGCAACCTGTCAGAAGCCGTGCAGGACCTCAGCTGTGGGAAATCTTTATGTACATGTACAAGTGTGTGTGTGTGTGTGTGTGTGTGTATGTGAGTCATGGGTTTTCTCTTAGGGCTTCACCCTGCCGGACCCAGCAGACACCGCTGCCATTTCAATGCAAGAGGGATGACATTCAGACAGAGATAAAAACCTTCACGTCTTGGAATGAGCCCAGTTTTTTATTTTTTTATTTTTTAAAGAACTGTGTATAATGAGCTCAGGCTTTTATTGGTCTGCGGCCTCCGTCACTGAGGTCGGTGACGGAGGCCACAGACCTTTATAGCAGAAAGGTTGGCTATAGGGATCTGTAGGATCACATTAGCTTCTGTTAGCACAGTTGCTAGTCGTTCTTGGGTCAATAAGCTTGAATAACATGATCTGAACACAAAGATCTGAACAACAGAAAGAAGGTATGAATTGTGATTAACCTGGAATAATGTAAAACAGTGAATACAAAGGTGGATCTTTACATGAAACTATTTGTTACAACCCAGCTCAAGGTTGGACAAAGGAGGGAAGACCACACGAGCTACAAGTAAAAATAACTAACACAGAAAAGAAATTGAATCAAAAGACTTTTTTTTGAACATCGAACTGAATTATTACGCAACAACCAAATAATTTGCAAATATTTTATCGATCCAGCCATGTTTTTGTTTTATTTTTGTTTTTTGTCCATCTGGCAGCAATTTAACAAAAGTATGCCTTATTGGCTTTCAGTGATTGGAAATTCCCGGATGGACTGATTAAGCCGAGTCCGTCTCTCATGCACAACATTATTGCCCTGGACAAATAACTACAACTTTGACCTTTTGGAACAGGGCTGATTTGTTGTTGTCTTCTTGTGATTGGAGGAAATACATTTGTTTGCCCTTTAATTAAAAAGCAGGTTGCAGCAGTCTCTGAGGTCTGGTAATACCAACAAGCAATATCATCAAAAACCATGCAAGCACAAGACTTTTATATATTTATTTTGCTGTGTGTGTTGATCAGAGCTGGCTTGTGAGTGTTTCATCTGCATACGTCTGTTTACTCCTTACTCTCCCTTTTGTTCTGCTATCTTTCTGTCTATCTATGTGCAACAGTGCATTTGTTCATGTTTGCATCCAAGTCCATTTCTGCATAGCCTTGTTATGCTCTGAGATTATGAATATGCATTATTGTTATCGTGTCATATTGTGCCTGAAATAGGTCTGTGAGTGAGGCCCTGTTGCACAGTAACGCGTCCAGGGCTGGAAGAAGCATTTACATCCTTTATTTATTATCCTTTTATGAAAAGAACCAGTATATCAATGTAAAAATGTTCCATTATTCCCCGCATTAAAAAAATCCTACTGAAGTAAAAGCACTACGTATTAGCAGCAAGATGAAGTTAAATTATTTATTTTTTCCCTCTGACTGATATGTTATTATATATGACATCATTAGATGATTACTACTGAAGCATCAGTATGTGAGCAGCTTGTTACAGTTGTTGCTGCTGGAGGTGGAGCTGGTTTGACCTACTTTATATACAGAGGAACGCCAGATAAATCTGAGGGGTGGTGAGATGATTAATGGGAGAGGAAGGAAGAAAAAACAAAAACAAAGTTCTGATACACAAACCTGTTTTCAGCTTTTAGGTTTTTTGGTGAAATTTTGGATCATTTCAACAACTCATAAACATGTGACGCCACCACTGGCACTACATTTCTCACCGCCAAACTACCGTATTCCTACGCCCAGGGGCACCTACGGAGTGCACTGTATAATGCTGCTTTCTGATTCATCTAATACACTGAGCTCTGTAGGTGCGCTTGAGAAAAATTTAGAATTTTTTTTTGTGTGGTAATGATTATTCATGAGTACGTCAAAGAACCCGAACTATCCCTTTAACAACAAATACTCATCTCAAAGCCAGAATTCCTTTTTTTATTTTTTCCCCAAAAAGTTAATTAAAAACAATCACGTTTCATTAACTCAACTATTTTAATTAAAGGGCAGATTGCTCCCTGAATCTCACACAGACAATTCATATCATTTTTTGTGAGAACAAAAAGAGTGGGAGAGAAGGCGCCGAGTGGAGACTCGTTGAACGCCTCTCCAGACGCTTTAAAGGTGAAACTGGAAGATTTCTAAATTCTGAGTACAACTCAAGTGCTCATTGCAAATGGATAAACACGGGGCTGAAAATGAGAAGGATCTTTTAATACAGATTTCTGAGGCAGGGCAGAAGTTGTGGAATTTTTCATACGATAATAACGATGGTCACACAGTTTGCTGGACAAATGCATCAATATAATCTAACAGTAGACCTACTTTATGATATCTGACAGGATTATACAGCTTGATGGCAAACAGCAGATGGCACGGGGATGTAGAGAACAGCAGCACTGAAAGTGATATTTACAACTGCTGCATAAATGAGTGACAAAAGCTTAAAAATAAAACTGAGCAGAGTCTAAATATAAACCCCGTGGTGACAGACAGTGCAAGCTAACTGCCAGATTATCAAATAAACAGAAACATTATACTTAACGTAATGCTTGAAATAACAGAGAGGAGGCAAAAGGGTTATTGGTGACTGTTCTCTGCCTCATTTTCATTGTAAATGGAATTTTTCACACCACAAACTGTGTGCAAAAATTCCCTGATTTTAATTCTGTGTTGTTTTACTTTACGTTTAGTTTCCTTTGAAGAACTTTGAATATGACACAGTTAATGTGATAAAAGAAAAAAATCATTCATCTTCTTTTCTTTAAACATTATCATCAGCTCTGCAGGGTCACAGTTGGTTAGAAACTATCCCAGCATGCACTGGGAGAGATGTCATATATATGAATTAAAACCTGGATGAGTAATCGCTGTATTGCAGCGACTTTATCTCTTTGTTATATTGTTTATGTCGATGTCATTTCTATCCAGATGACATTATGTTACTCAGAGCTGCGGATCAGGAGAGCTCTGTCATCGCGCCCAACTTTTTTCTTTGTGCCCGTGGCAACTGTCAGATAAATACAGCCACACAGAAAAGAACACATTACAATTAAAGACAGAAAGTGCAGTGCTCCAGTTATCAGTGCATGTGTTTGAAAACCACAACGTAAAGACATAAATTGGAGTTTTGGTGAAGCAGTTTATAAGTGTGTTTACACACTTTTTCAACACTATTTAGTTGCCTATACATAAAAGTCAGCAATTCAAAATATGAGTATCCACTATCACATATCATGATAAAGAGACGTGGGTCCTGGGATCCTAAAAATGTCATGGAGTGGAAGTGCAGATGGGTTAGCATTTAAACTGTGTCCCTGTGGCCGCTTGCCAGTGTGATTATCGACGATTCTTTCAAACCACCACAGTGTCACGACGGCCGCTTTAACAGACTCATGCTGCCACGAGTCCCCAAACCTGTGTGTGTCAGAAGACAGAAGAGAGGTGTGAGAATCCTTGACCCCCCCCACGGGACCAATTAAGAGATTCTCCTCCAGGCAGGTGGCTATCTGCATGACTTTACGTGTGTCTGTCTTGTGACGCATTTGCACATGAAGATATAGTCACAATGCAACGGAGGAAACGGAGCATGGTTTTACAACAAGCGTCTTAAACCTCGTTTTACACTGTGCTGTTCACTGTTGAATGGATTTGAACCCAGGCTGGATTTACTGAGGCTCAGCCATTCAAACTGGCTGATTAACATAATAGACAAAATAAGCAGTGATGCGAAACTCAAAATATTATTAGCTCTTTGTCTTGTGTCTGTTTTGCCTCCACACTATTTCCTCTTGACTTAGGTCTATTTATTATTTCTTTTTCTCATGAAATTTCATTAAAAGAAGAGAAAACAATCCTACAGGAAAAAACAGAATATGAGATATCCACAGTTGAGTTTTAATGAAGAAAATATTGGAAGAGAAAATAAAATAAGCTTTATGCTTGAGGGTTTCACCTACCGTAAAAAGACACCGTTTCTCATAGATGCAAATTTTGTTATAGGGTATTCCATTACTAAACATCACACTGAATACATTAAAGTGATGTATTAAAAATTAAGAAAAGCCACACACCAAAAAAAAAAGAGGAATACTCTGGACTTTATTTATTTTATTCAGAATGTTTTTCTGCAAGTGGAAGTGCAAGCAACGCTTCACTCACCCAACAAATCACAGGTGTGATTTAAAAAAATAAATAAATGAAGAGCTCATACCATGTAATTACAAGCTTGATGTTTTGTAGTGAAAGTGAATTACAGTCACATTATATACGGTACAAAGCACGGTCTGATATCTTATTATCCTAAACATAAAATAACAACTAATAAACAAGAAGATGGGCATCACTACAGAAACGAGTTCACTGCTAAAGACGTGATTGCGTCTAAATAAAAGAAACGTTTGTGTCGGATGCATCCATTTTTTTTTGCGGCTTTGCAATTCTGACCACGTTACAGTGTGTCCATATAAACCCTAAATGTGACATCAAATGCACTTAAGTTTTGGTCTAAGGTGTGAAAACCTAATTCCCCCCCACACACACACACACCACCACCCCTCATCTGATGCTGTGCAGTGGGCGGGACAGAGTGAGTGAGTGACATCTCCTGCATTGTGCTCCTGCTCTGATCCGTCTGGGACTTGGGCTCCTCACTGGTAACTGCCTCGTCTGCAGCACTCTCTCTACCTCTCCCCTCACCTCCCCCTCCCACTCTTTTATATTTATCTGTACATACACCTCCACCCCCCCACCCCCCACCCCTTTTTTTTCTCCGAGTTTTCTGTATGCATTCTGCTACTCCACTCCCTGCTAACGGAGGTGGGCAAGCTTCCCAGTGCTGGTGCATCTAGCAGGTGCAGCCTCTTTCTCTCCTCCCTCCCTCCCTCCTTCCTCTGTCTCTCTCTCTCACTATCCTCGCTCTACCAGTGTGCACACTCCGCTCTCTCTGTGCCTGCGTTTTTTTCTCCCCCCCTTCTCATTCGTTCTCTGCCTCTCAGCGGCGGCAGCTCAGGGAGGCAGCTGTATGTGCGTCTGCATCACAATTGCCACAGGTAAAGACAGCTGCACCGTCGGATGTTGCTAACCCCAGAGGGGGTTAGGGAGTCTTTGCTGCTGCGGTTGCAAGTTCTCATCCCGGTGCGGGGCGCACATTTCTAATCATCTCCAAGAAGGCATCCTGTGAGGGGGGGGAAGGACGAGAAGAGGATCCCAGCAACCAGACCAACAAATCATAGGCTGACTGGAAAGAGCACGGGCTTTCAGGAACTGAGGGAAAAACACCACTCAGAGAGAAGGAAGAGACCATCTGTGGGATATTTTAAAAACATTGTGGCTTCCTGTTTGTGTTTTCCTTTTTTTATTTTTATCTCTTGCTTTTCTGCTCTTTCCTCTTTCATTCATTTCCATCTCCACTCCCTGCTTCTCATCCTCTTCCTCTCATTTTATCCCTCAGTGGCGGAATGCTCCCTGCAAATAGATGAGAAGAGGCTCTCTGAGCGCCTGCTGCAGTATTAACGGACAGTATACTGAGACAGCAGGGCGCTGAGCGCACAGCTTGGAGAAATCTGATCCATAGCCGGCCGGAGAAGGAGCAGGATCACGCGTCGCAGTTGCAGATTTATCCGCCCTGTGATACCACAGCGCGACAACACCCCTCATTCTTTCCCCCCCCCTCTCCCTCTCTCTCTCTGTGCTCATCTGAAGTGTTGCTTTTTGACTGGATCCGCAAAAGTAATTGGATTCTACGGCTTTATTTTTATCCTCACTGGAATTTAGAGACACACATAAAGGAAGCAAAGTGGGTTCAGATTCCAAAGAGTGATAAAGAAAAAAATCTCCCCCCAAAAAAAAAAAAAAAAAATGATAGGCTGATCGAAAATCAAAGAGCGACAAAGATAGAGGATAATCCAAGGAGTGTGTTTGGACAGACGCATAAACGACACATCTCTTCTCTCTTGTTCTCTTTCAGTTACGAAAGAGACTGGTTTTGGGAGCTGAGGGAAGCTGACTCGGCTGAAGCCGTTGGAACAGGCTGCATCGGGAAACATTTTTTCCTTTTTTTTTTTTTTGGTCAGTACAGGGTGGGGGGAAACAATAAGACCCACCCTGCAAGTTTCACTCCCCTAGACTAGACAATACCGTCCCATCGTGGATTGTACATGGAGGGGGACGTACGTGCATGTTAAGCAGAAATAGCTGTGGATTTTAGCTGCAGTGGCACCCGAACACTGATGCCATGGATTCCTCACATGCACAGATGTAAAGCTGTTCCTTCCCACCCGTCTCTCCCTCCCGTCTCTCTTTTGTCCCTCTTCCTCCCTGTTCGAGACATCACTTCTTCTTCTTCCTCCTCTCCTCCTCCAGTTTACCCTCCTGTGAACATCCTGAAGTTCGCCGTTGCTTCAGTCGGACATAGGGACTTTGGCAAGACTGAACACGGACTAACTGGGCGATTATCCGTCTGTGCCAGCTCCCCCATTTCTCACTGGGCGACTCTGAGTGTGTGAGTGTGTGTGTGTGTGTGTGTGTGCTTGTGACTGCGTGTCTGCATGTATCTGCACCCCTCCCCTCCTCTCTATCCTCGGATTCTATATTTGTATATGTGTTATTGAGAGTGCGATTCTGTGGGGTCCTTTTTTCTTTTTTTTCATCCATTTCTTCATCTTTCCCTTTGTCTCTTCCAAATGTCCGGCATTGTTGGGAACCGTTCTGCCTTGTGCTACCGATGCCTATCACAGGGTTAACCCTCAATGAGCCATAAAGGACGGCGGGGAAGTATGAGCGAGTGTTCTGGGGCAGCTGTATCCGGGGTGGTGATCCTGGAGGAACCTGAGGGTTCAGGGGCTTCAGGGGGCCGTGGGGAGGGCCAGGCCCAGGATCAGGGTCCCCTTCGTTGTGCCGTTTGGCCACGCCAGCAGACATGGCTGTGTGTGGTCCCCTTACTCATTGGATTCATTGGCCTTGGATTGAGCCTGATGTTGTTGAAATGGATCGTCGTCGGCACGGTGCGGGATTACGTGCCAACAGACTTGGTGGATGCTAATCGAATAGGCCAGGATCCTATCTTCCTCTCCAAGCCGAGCGGGATTCCCAAAAGTCCCGATACTACTACTACTACAACTACTCCTACAGCGGATGGCGGGAACCCCACGCCTAGGACTGTAACTGTCGCGAAAGGTAGAACTCGTTCCACTGCTACTACCACTACTATAAACCCCAGAGGGGGTGGAGCCTCGGGTAGCCAAGTAACCCCTCGGAATCCTGGGAATCGAAACGGACGCGGACCTTCGGGTTTTACTACAACCACTGCAGCACCGAGGACGACCTTCGTGATTGGAGTGGCAACGTCTAGCCCCTCCCCGTCCAATCCGACCGTGCTCCATGACTCCACGCAGATGTGGACCCCGGAACACACTACCACCGAGACGGTCTCCACCACGCTCACCACGCGTACGCACGGCCACCGCAAAACACGTGAGTCACTCATATCAAATACAGGGCAACGTCTTTGGTGTTTTAAATATTCCCGAGTGATTTGCCTGGAGTTTGTTTTGTTTGAGCCGATGAACGGTCAGATTCACTCAGGGCATCCCACAGGTGTGTTGCCCGTTTACAGGTTCGTCCATTGGTTGGTTCTTTTTTTTCCAACAAGACTTATGTTTAATTTTTGATTCGTTGTTGACAACTGTGAGATTTTACAGTTCATCCGGAACATTTGTTTTGCAGTTGGCGATCATTACTCTGCTGTTCTGGAATTTGCATATCTGACATTCCTGCAGGCTGAGAATTACAGAAAAGTGATCGATAGCATTGATCGGTACAGTAAGGCTATCTGAACTATTGCAGAACTTAATAATCAATCTTCTGCTGTGGTTGGTTGCACTCGTGTTTCTTTGCAGCATCGTGTTCTGGTGGCACAGTACAAGCAGTGTCGTGACATCTTGTTTAGCAACATGGAAAATGATGGTAGATGCAACTTTGGTCTTAAACAGAACGTGTGTGTGAGATTTGTTGATGCACTGAGTAAGGTGATCTTAACATCACATTTAGAGGTTGAAGATCATGAGTCATGTCATTTTAACCAGGCACTTAATGCTATGTTATCAATAAGGTGATATTTCTGTGATGAGGAGAAATAAGATCAGGCTTGAACAAGTTTGTGGAAAACATAGATTTTCTCATGCAAGCATTTGTTCATAAAATGTCACATTGCTTTTAAAATGTCAGGCTTTTTAAGCTCCTGCACACTTTACTTGATGAAAACATATGATTTGCACTCATGGTCTGGGCACATGTGCATGCATACACTCGTACGTACACTAAGTGGTGTTGTTTACTTGCTGCAACCTTCAAGCTACAGGAGTGTCATGTTGAGGTGTTGCTTACCTCCTTTAAACCTCTGAGGCTCCTTAATGCTTCTGATGTTGTGTCACAGAAATGGTACCTGACCCCCCC
>NW_019525503.1:925665-926019 GCF_002814215.2 Seriola lalandi dorsalis
CCCCCCCCCCCCCCGATAAACTAATCAGTCGTTGCATCTTGACTGACTTGAAAGGAAATATGTCTTAATCCATGTGTTAATAAATGCTGATTTGTGGACTTTTGTTTTTACCATCACTGTCCTTGACTTAAGGCAAACATGTTATTGATTAGTGCTTCAGGGGATTTTTTTGCAGCAATGAGAGGCACGCACGCACGCACGCACACACACACACACACACACACATATGCACACAGCTTCCTCCATGATAAATCTTTCCACTCTCAAAATGGTGTCACATTATGTGCTGGACTTCCCTCTGCCTGTGATGTTGCTGTCTCTGATCCTGGTCTGGGCCTGCACGGACAGTTTCAG
>NW_019525503.1:926039-930562 GCF_002814215.2 Seriola lalandi dorsalis
GGGGGGGGGGAGCTGACAAGTCAGCAGGCATTTGATGAAATTTAGGTGATGCAACCTCATACATCTCATACACTGCTAATCTCTTCTTGCAGTGTAATTTAATTTTACAGCTACATTCCCATAGCCATGACATGATACTACGTTAATGTCAAAGTCTGGACCAATTAAATAGGATACAGGCATTTTTTTGTATGCTATGAATTAATTAGCACTCACCTAAATGGCTCTGTAATGACATTTAAACTCCAGTATTGTTGCTATGTCTCAACATATGGGCAGTTGTTTTGTGTGATTTACACGGTTACCACCATTTTTTAAATAATTGATAAATAGCTGATGCCAGTCATATTGATAAACGTGATAAACAAAATCATCCTATCCCACCTGCTGAGGCTTCTGGACGCTTGACTGCAAAGGTGTGGCTGCTTCTGTCTTGTCCATGATAATGAGAACGTCCCCAGTCTCCACTAGAGACATGGGGGGGGTGGAAAAAAAAAGTGTATCATTTAATTACCAGGACGAAAGATGGAGGCCATTCATCATCATCTCTTCATTTATTAATTAACCATTAAAAAAAGAAAGAAGCTATTTCTCCAGTAAGTGCTCCTGAAAACCATTAAGCCTTGTTGATAGATAATCCAGGGAAAATGTCACTCCTCCTCGCTCGCTTGAGAAAGTTCTGCCACTACAGAATAGCCAAGTCGTTCGATAATCCTAAACACCCTTCACCCTCCCACCCCTTCTATTTTACCACCCACATGCTGCTTTGATTTGAAAAAGGCCATCATTTTCACATTAACCATCCATTACGTGTGAATGTGTTATGCGGTATAACTGGATTGCCTGTGTTGGCTTGTGCTCAGAAACTGAGAGAATTCTATTAATTTAAGTAAAGCTGGCCATCTGCGCCCTCTTATCAATGCTGTCGCCATCTTTGTGGGTCACAAAATTAAGATGGACATCGATTTTATCCGACACTTGGCTGCGGTGCTTTCAGTGGCTTAGAGTTGCAACGAGGGTCGAGGTGCCCAGGTTTTTCCTTTCAACGATATCCTCAACCTCGTGTGAAAATCATGTTTCTTATAGTGAGTGGCGACGATGCGGTTTAGCATTGGTGATATTTGGTGACATTCTAGCTTGTCTAACGCCCCCCCCCCCCGGCAAAAAAAATAAGTCAAGATCTGACAACTATAAGGAGATATGATTCAGGTGTTGAGGCGTCACACTCCAAGAAAATGTCACTTTGAAAGCATGATTGACATTCCTACAGAATCCCTAAGATATCACTGCGCTGTAAGCCGCAGAATGAAGCAAACACACGGGAGAGATGATTCCATTATAAGGGAGCAAAGTGACCTCTGCACTGCCGGGCGAAATGTCAGGTGATGCCTCAGCGATAATGTCACTCGGATCAAGCGAACTGGAAATCGGATCTGTGCCCTTACTTGCCACCTCTCTCAAGATTATAAATTATGATCAGCGGTGCATGCCTCATAGGAAATGAAATAGAAATAAAAATAATAATAATATCAGAAACATAGAAAGAGCAGGTGAGTCAATGGTGATGAGGAAACCCCTTGATAATAGTTCATTTGATAATGAGAAGGCACTCACTCTATTAAAGAAAAAAAAAGACAAAAAGAAATAGATAAATAAATAAAAGAAATGATTATGGTCAGTCAGAGCAGGTTGCACAAAACACCTGAATTTTTCCAGTAATGCGTGACATTTAATTTCTCCTTAGCTGAGGGAGTTACTGAAGGGTGTTGCACAGAATCTCTTAAAAAAGTTTCCTTAGTTAAGGAAAAACATTAAGGCATTTGCATCAGTGATTTATTATAGCAGTAAAATTCTACTGTTTCCATGGAGACCGTTGATTGGCTGCCATTAGCACCTGTGATACCTGTTATCACTTCTGGGAGGCGGGTACGATTAAAGAAGTATTTCGGCACATTTTAAGGAAACTTTGAGAGGTGTTTTATGTGCAATTGTTTTACTTTAAGGAAACCTTAACTCAGACGAAAAATTAATTTAAGGTGTTTTGTGCAAGAAGCCCGATGCCGCGATGACATGTTGAAGATGGTGGGTTTTCTCTCAGCTGCGTTTCGGGGTCCCCTCAAGGGGAAACCTGAGGAGAACGGTTTACACTTACGTTAGCAACAGTGACGTGACAGTCACACACAATGAAGTGGCACTAACCGCTGCTTTTCTGTCACAACACTTCAATGCAGTGTGTGTTTATGGCATATCGCGCTGACTCGTGCACTTTCACTAAACTAAAGTCACAATGCTTTAAATTACCAAAGAAGAAATGAAGGAATCTGCTCTTACACTGACTTCTACACTGTGATACATATTTCAACACACACAAAATTTACAGTTGGACTTACTTTTGGATAAAAATCTGTTCTTTCCTTCAGCAGGAAAAAAACTTTATGAGGACATTATTCTTCATGAGCAGTGTGTGGTGCAGAACCTGTAGAAAGCCTGGATTGTTTTGGGGATGTTTTTCCTGATCCCAAAAGTCAGTGAGGTTGTGAAAGTAAGAACAGCGAGTGGTTGAGATTCTCTCATCCAAGGCCGACCATCACCTAATCTGAAAATAGTGGCCCTGTAACTACAACATAAATGCTGTGCAGTCTGGTCAAGGCTTAGTTCAGTCATTTCATCTACCACCCATGAAAAAACAACCCCAAATTAACCAGTAATTAATTTTGGCTTCCATCACTGCTGGCCAACACCGAGGGCATCAGTGTACATGTTTGTGTTGCACTAATCATCTCATATGGAGAGATTTTAGGTTTTAAACCAGATTTTAGGTTTTAAACCAGATTGTAGAGTTCACAATCTTTACACTTGGATTAGTTCTCTGTGAGCTGCTTTGTAACAAGTTCCCTATGGTGGGTATTTTTTTTTCTTTGTATGCACGCCTGTGTCCGTTTTCTCATGCTCACAGCAGCACGTCTATGTGTGTCTATATGTATTTGATATTTCGGAGCCAGCTGTGACATCCTGTGTGGAGGAGAACTGAAGTCAGCACCGTCCTTGAATCCCTGAGTGATTCCTTGCAGCTGAAAGAGCTTTTAAGGGCAAGATTACAGTTTTTGAGGGAAGCAAAACGTGGATGAAACGGTGACTGAAATATGACATGGATATCCATAGTGTGATTATTGTGTGTGTGTGTGTGTGTGTTGTATTTTCTCACCGAACCTGCGTCTGTGTATCTTCATGATCAGTTAATTCACATTAAATTTGGACCATGAAAGAAAGCATGACTGATAATCACTTTAAAAGGTCATTTAGTATTAAAAGTCCCATGTTTACTTCTTCTTCTGTGTTTTATTTGAAGTGTTGATCCATAAGAAGATATGTTTGTGGTTTTAAGTACGAAAACCATCTCAGTGTAGTTTCACATCTGCTCTCTCAGGCTTCTCTCTGGAGCTCTAGCAACAACAGGTCTGTGAGCCAATCAGAAGAGAGGAGGCTCTGAGCCTCTCTTGGGTAAGTGGTCTCAGATCGTTGGACATTGTAAAGCGCTTTGAATTGTCGACAGACATGCCAAAGCTCTTTATAAATGCAGTCCATTTTACCACTTACCATGACACACAGTTATAGGGTTCTTCAATGAAATCCAGTCACAAGTTGGCCTGCAAAGGCTGAGGGTCTCGTGATCAAAATGCCTGGGGAAACTAGCGCATATATATGTATATATATATATATATATATATACATATATTCCCATGCATCTACATGCTGTAAGGCCATGCTTTCCTCATGTTCTGCTTCATTTCACTGCCAAGAGAACTTATAACCAATCGCACAAGTTGTTCCTTAAAGATCAGGGCATTCTTTAATTTATATCGCTCGAGTCAGTTAATCTCTGATGAACTCGTTAAGGCTGCCGTGCTCGACCATGAGTTGAATGCAGCAAAGAACCTGTCACACCGTCCCCCGTGAGTGTTTTAATTTGGCGGTAGATGCCGTGCGAATTAAGCTTAACATCGCATTGATTCATTCTGATGAAATTTCTTGCAGGGCGAAGAGTGATAAAATATTAATGATGCGAAAGAGAAACATGTTCAATATGTAGAGGAAAGTGTAAATAATTGAAGATGGCCCTTTGACGAATTATCCCACGATGAGCAATCCCCCCCGTACGTGAATACTTCTTCAGCGAATGAAGGCGTTGAAGGTGCATTCATTCTCCACGCTGGGTAAGACTCTCTTTGCTGGAGAGGAAAAGAAACTAAGGTGTTATTTTGTGAGATTTTTCACAAAATTGCTTCACGACTGCCAAGGTTAAAATTCTCCATCTTCCTCTCTTCTCTCACTTCCTCACTTCCTCCCTCCTCTCCTTTCCCGAACACATCTATCAGCTGGGTCCAGATGATGATGAAGTACAGAGTGGTTAAATGTTGCCGCTAACTTCAGCAGAGCTTTTTTTAATAATGAATTCAGGTTTAAGCTGCTTTGATTAGATGAGGTTTGCTCCATTTTATTGGAAGCCGGTGGCCGGGGGGGGG
>NW_019525503.1:930582-947734 GCF_002814215.2 Seriola lalandi dorsalis
GGGGGGGGGGGGGGGGGGGGGGGGGTAGCAGCTGACAAGATGTAAGAGAAGTTAATTCCTTTTCTGGGACTCACCTGCCCTGTGCCACCTCTCCAGAGGAGGCTGCCACCTGCCACCAACAGTAGCTGCTCCGCTGTCTCCGTCCTCTGAGGCGTTTGCGTCCGACCGCTGATGGGAAACACAGCCACTAATATCGCAACCTGGGATTTCTTTTGTATTCAGCGGTGGAATTGGATTAGCTTTGCGTTCTCCCATCATGATATAACCTCTGTCTTAGACCTCGCTCTGTGTTTATTCATTTGATACAGGCTGATGCTGCTTTGAAACTGTGTTTAGTTCACCATTCGTTGCCAGTGAACAACTAATCCATAAATATCTTGTCTTTACTCAGAAAGATTTCATAAAACATGATGTAAATTAAGCCCAAAGTCTAATATTTTGTTTCCAGATTCTATATAATACATCAGAGCATACAGTTATAAGAGATACATATTGATTTTTGTGGGTTATAAAATAAGAGAGGCAATAATCTCCACCCCCTTCTCCCACAGCCCACCTTTCTTTCCCTCCCTCTCTTTATTAAATCCGTCAGCTGGCCTACAGCAGCGAACCGTTTAACACAAGTAGGCAAATAAATATCAGACTGTTACGAGTTCAACCGTAGCCAACAGCCGGTGTTGCAGTTCGTTTCTCTGCGTTTCTCTAATTGTTATACTTTTTTTTATGGTTCTGTTTAAGCATGCGTAACCACACCCACCATCTTTCTCTCTTACCTTAACTAACAAGTTTTTATTGCCTGAAGCTAACCACAGACGGGGCTGTTGATGTGAACCCCCAGTCTTTGTCGTCACAGTCATGTGGTTTGTTTGCTTTTCATCCACCTCAGCCACCTGCTGATGACTCTGTTGCAAAGGCAGAACTTCACTCTGTCCTTAACCAAGTAGTTAAACCTTAACCAGAGAGGTGGCAGAACCGAAAACCTTCGTGTGAGTTGTTACCAATAACAAATTAAGTACCAGCCTGACAGACACGCACTGTAAAAAATTCTTTGCGTCAACAGCAACGACACAAATGTGTGTGTGCATCATGTGTAAAATGCAAAATTTAAGAGCCAGCGCATGCTTCATTTATTTCCCTCATTTATTTGTTCATTAATTTTTGGTCCTCTACCCATTCTTTGGAAAGACAGATTTAGCAATTTTAGCTGACATATATAGACATCAACTTTAGGTCATAAAGGTCAAGTGACACAGTTTGACCTCTCTTACGTTTATGTTTCACACATAACACATTCACCCGTGACGCCATGCACCAAAGCAAAGCCTCTCCCTCCTCCCGCCTGCCTCCTGCTCATTATGCTGCAGGCACCTGGCAGTAAACAATGCTATTAGCAAAGATAAAATGCACAGACAGTCATTTAACCACCGCCTACACTCGGCAAAGCAGGGAACCCAACCATTCAGGTCTATACCAGTGCTAGTCTGATATGATTTCTTTCAGTGGCTGAGCTGTGTGATTGAATTTTTTTCCCTCCTCTACCCCGCCATCTCTCTCTCTCTCTCTCTCCTCATGTCTCTCACTGCCTGTCTCAAGGTCAGCTTGTCTGATTCATATTACCGGTGCTCCTGCTGCTGATGTTGGCTGGACCCAGTGGAGTGTTATTAAGAGCGGTTGTGTACGAGAGAACTGTCAAAAGTTAGCTTTCAAGCGTTCACATTTTCATCCACTGAAGAAGTGGATGAAAAGCAAAACAAACATCCCTGGTGCAGCGATTGATTCAGGTACAGTACAGCTGATCTTATAGCGGTGGAAAGCACATTTACTCAAGTACTTTGTTATAAATGATGCGACTTTATCCTTTTATTCCACTAGGTTTCTCTCATTCAGCTGCTTGTAGCATATAACATCCACCCTAACCTGCTGCAGCGTTAAAATACTGCTAATGCATCAGTGATTAGAGCCTGATAAGGTAAATAATCAT
Organism: Seriola lalandi dorsalis; assembly: GCF_002814215.2. Classification (NCBI taxonomy): domain Eukaryota; kingdom Metazoa; phylum Chordata; class Actinopteri; order Carangiformes; family Carangidae; genus Seriola; species Seriola lalandi. The sequence continues at coordinate 932,564 of NW_019525503.1, forward strand.
ATTATAATTTATGGTCCAATATTGTAGTGAGTGAATATTAATAGTGAAAGTATCAAAGTGCTCAGTCCACAGTGAAATACACACAGCCTGTATTCAGAAAAACGAGTTGTCATGGCGTCTGTAACTTTGTGATGTCACAACAAAGCCCCCGCCCACCTGGACCCACCATTTAGCCTCCTCTCTTCTGATTGGCTGACTGACCGGCTGTCGCTAGAGTTTCAGAGAGAAGCCTGGGGGGGAAAGGAAATATAAAAACTACACTGAGATTCTTTCTTGGTTCTTAAAACTAGAAATATATCTTCTGGATCTTCTTATGGATCAACGCTTCAATTAAAACACCAGGACAGTGTAAAATATGGGACCTTTAAGTAAAGAATCCTCGACCACTGACCCTGTATCTGTTTTACTGCTGCTGTTTGTGTAAACCATCATTTTGGAACGTGGAGCATCTGAAACTAATCGAATTAATCTGTTTCCTGGTCGTTAATTTTGACATCAGCACCAGCAAAAGTTTCCTCCCTCTTGGTTACTTGAAGATAATGATTCTCTGTATGTGGGTGTGTCAGTTTTGTCGTGCCACATTGTTCATGCACATTACATGAGCCGCCTCATCCTCTGCTCTGCACAAGATATTGATCCCAGTGTGATTGTATCCTGGTCTTTTGCCACTCAGCAGTTTAGCAGGCGCCCCCCCTCCCCTCCCCTCCCTGCGAGCGAGCGGGCCTGCATATGGGCGTGGGTTCTGATTATCCCGATGCTCGCTGCATTTTGCCGCGGTTATTTTTAGCTTCAAAGACTGTTGCCAGCTTCTCTCTGAGAGGCTCCGTGGAGCTGGCTTTTCTGGTGGAGGCCTCGGAGCTGACAGCGCTGGAGGAAATAGAACAAAGAGGCACAGAGGAGACAGTCGAGATGGCGACTTCAGTGTCAGTGGAAGATGGTTTTATTGTGGAAACATTATAGTTAGGGGAGGATTTAGCATGTTAAGCTCTGTGAAAAATAATTTCCTGTCTTGTGTTTGTTTATTTTTGGGACTGCTGCCATTGTACTGTATCTTATTATGCTAAGTAACAGCAATTGGACGCCTCAATAATGTGAGTCTCAAGATGTAGGAGGCCTTTTTTTCCAGGAAATCAGAGCCGCACATTACTTATGTTACCACACAGGAGGTTTTCCCGGGGAAACGGGCAGCTTCCTAGAAGGTCACTTTCACCTTGATGGAAAACACACCTCAATAACACACACCCAGACAGCGAGAGAGAGAGAGAGAGTGGTGCGTTGGTGTCATACACTAGACGTCGGTCCTTCGGGCAGATGGTGACATCATTTGTCTTTCGGAGCCTGACATGGACGGAGCATGTGTTTGTGTGTGTGTCTAGACAATCTGTAGATTCAGTCAGAGCTCAGTGTTCGCCACTCTGACAACATGCTCCACTGCATCCTCTGTCTTACTTAGTTTTCTCGCCTCTATCGCAAGTAAAAATCAGTTTTTACTATCAAGTTATTTGTCAGTTAATCATGTGAGCTGTAAAATCGTTGATGACGGAGCAAAAAGGCCAATCACTGACCCACAGTTACATCTTCTTATTCTTTGTTTTGTCCAACGAAAGCAGCAAATGTTTGGCATCATCCTGTGATGAATGACTTCATCGTTTATCAAAATCATTGTTGATTAGTTGTCTGTCAGTCTCGTTATCGTTTCAGCTCCTCATCACTCTACCTGTTCTTTCTTTCTCTGTCTCTCTGTTGGTTTTTTCTCTCTCCTGACAGCTGTCTCACAGAGACTCTACCACGTGTCTGGTGAACTGGTGGGTTGTCCGTCTCTATGTGTGTTTTTTTTTTTTGAAAGAGACACAGATCTACTTATGACAGGTGGACTGTCTTGCTTTCTCCCTCCAGGCTGTGTGACTCAGCATTTTAGGGGACAAAAGAAAATGGTATTGCACAATCATTCTATAAGAAACAAGAAGCAGAGAGAAAGAGAGAGAGAGGGAGAGAGAGGGAGGAGGGGGTGGGATCGGGAGGTTTGAGGAAAGAGCAAAAAGGCGAGGAAGGGATGAATGGAGACAAACGTGGAGGAGAGGTGAAGTGAAAACAGAATAATGGGGAGTAAGAAATGCATTGAGGGGGGAGAATTGGCTGGAGGAAACCTTTCCACTGGGCAAGATGAAGGCACGAGGGAAACCGGCCTCTCATCCTAGAAACAGTGAGCTCTCCCTTCGTTCTCCCCCTCCATCTTCTCCTCTCTGCCCACTCAGTTCATTTACATTTACATTACATCCAGCTGGAGTTGATTTGGTGGCGAGTGATGGATGGCGAGGTTCTGATGCTGTTTATAGAAACGGGCTCAGGGGGTAAGCAGTGTCAGCTGTTTGCAAGGTGGCGAGCGCAGTCGGATACAATATGCTTTGCTCGTTAGTGACTAAATTGCTAACTGAAACGGTGGCACATGTATTTATGGGATATGAAGGTTTAATGTCTGCTGCTTGTCACAGTAACTAGCTAGTTAGCGCGTTCGACATGGATCTGACAATGCATCAAACTGCAAATTGGCCTGCAGATGTTTGCTAATAGAGTCAAACTAATTTAGGTCATATAGAACTTAAACTACGACAAACTATGACTTTTCTTTTTAGTGTAACAATAAGATGTAACTACGGATCTGTGATTGGCTTTTTGCTCTGTCATCAACGATTTTACAGTTCACACGACTAAATGATGAAAGCCGTCGCCGCTCACAGCCATGCCCCAAGCCCCGCCCACTTGGACCCACCATCCAACCTTACAGGATTCGGTTTATCTGAGTGTTTTTACCTGAAATCTCATATATTTTTATTAGAGCTCATAAAACAGTCAACCAATCAGAAGAGGGGAGGCTCAGAGCCTCCTCTCTTCTGATTGGCTCGCCGACCTGTTGTTGCTAGAGCTCCAGAGAGAAGCCTGAGAGAGGAGATGTAAAACTACACTGAGATGAAACCACAAATATACTGTATCTTCTTATGGATCAACACTTCAAATAAAACACCGGTGTAAAAGTGTAAAATACGGGACTTTTAAAATCATTAAATTCATTGGTTTCTCTTACAGTTTAATGGAAAACCGTGCGTGCTGGAATGTGCAGAGAAATGCTGTATGAAAGCCAGACATGGCTGATCCAGGCAGGATTAATATCACCGGGTGCATCTGTGACACACAAAAATGACCCAACCTACCCTGTAGAAACCAACGCTGTCATAACAGGGCTTTTGTGTGTAATACCAGATGGCCATTCATGCGAGGAAAAAAAAAAAAATAAAAAATAAAAAATTCTCTGTGATCTCCCTTGAATCACTGCTCAGACTCTGGACAATCCACCAGCCGCCCAGGACTTAACACATTGTTACCGGACAGTAGGTTCATCTTAGTAAATCACTGCACTTTAACAGCTGACTGGTTTTATATTTCCTTTTATTTTCTATTTGCTGTTTTTCCCGCTCACAGATTCAGGCGATGGGTTTGGTTAGCGAGAGTGATAATCATTTGCTCTTCAGGATCAGCACAGTGAGGTTTTTTGTTTGTTTGTTTGTTTGCACACCGATAGATCTGCAGCTAAAACAAACAGCCAACACATTCCTGCAGGGTAGTGGCCTTTCTTTGGTTCTCCGGTTTTCCTCACAGATTCAGCCATTATTGAGCAGTCAGCTTGTAAAGTGGTTAGATATTGCTGTCTGGGTAAAACAAGCAAAGTCCATGCAGCCTGTGTGTGTGTGTGTGTGTGTGTGAGTGTGTGTAGCATACGCTCCGTGTGCAGCGGCATCACAAACACTTTCACACACGCACATACATCCACAGGGTGTTGCTACAGGAGGGATGCAGTTCTATATGCGACCCAGTAAATGATGACGGAGGACTGTGGCGGATGCGGTGTGACAGCGCTGTAAGCAGAGTGTGCGAGAATGTGTTAATAAAAGGAAACAGTAGGAACACAGCGGCAGCTAAACCATAAAGACCACAAAGTCCATCAATCCATCCATTTTCCAGAGCTGCTTTTCCCTGTGCTTGTTTGCAAAGGGTCCATGCATATCCCAGCGTGCAAAATCCACACAGAAAGGCCCCCGACAGGTTGGGTAGATGTCAAAACCATGGCCCTTCTTGCTGTGAAGCAGCAGTACAAACACTAGCTCAGTCAGAGAGACTAATGTCAAGGCACTGATCAACTCTATTGCCAAACAGGAAGCTCGCGGTGGACAATTTTTGCAAAACCCGTGAATAAATTCTGTGACATTTTCAATGTTAAATGCCAATGTTTTTAGCCACACTGTGTCAGTCACTCCAGCACTTTCATCCAGACTGAAATATCTCAACAACTACAGGATGGATGGGCATGAGACAGCCATGGTTCCCAGATAATGTACGCTAATGATTTTGGTAGCCCAATGACTTTTCCTCCAGCATCCCCACAGCTGTCATTTGTAGTTTCGAGTAAAATGTCTAAACAGTTATTGCTCTGATAACCATTAAATCTAGCAGTGACATTTGTGCTTCTCTCATTACGAACTATAATACATTCTGGTGATCCGTTAACCTCTAATATCGCACCGGTATCAGGTTGTTCAGGACCAAATAAGCTCATTTGGTTTTACACTGTGAGCTGTTTTACATCCTACTGGTATTTATATTCATTCATACTTCTACACTCTGGTGTAATATTACAGTTTCACTGGCTGCTTAATCTGTTCTGTGTAATACTCACTTCATTTACTCGTGTTCCTTACTGTGCACTATCTACAGTCATCATTCAGAGTAATTGTATTCGTATACTCAGCTTTATATTGTAGTTCTATGTCATTGTTTTTATTTGCGTTTATATACTGTGTGTGTATATTGTGTGTATATATTCTGTTAGTAGTCTATTGTGACATCAGGTTCAGACGTGCCTCATTCCTGAGGCGATGAACACGTCACAGTCGTGAGCTGTCAACACTCTGTCCACCACTTATCAGCAGTGACTGATGTCCACCTCTCTCTCTCTCTTTCTTTCTTCTCGCTGTTTCACAAATCACAAACACATATTAACTGCAAACCAGTTTCACATATACACTCACACACACACACACACACACACACACACACACACACAGACATCTGGGGCATCACTCTTCTGCGACCCCCCCACCCCCCCGGAGAGGAACGCAGGGGAAGATGGACAGACAGGAGCTGTCAGCGAGGACGCAGGGACACAGAGTCGGCTTCTCGCTTCAAATAACGAGCCACATGCGAGGCGTCAACTCAGCTCTAATTAGATCAGATGATAATTATCTAAGCTTGAGTCACTCATCCTAATCAGGGTGTGAACTGCCGCTTGGGCCAGAGAGAGGGTGTTGAGGATAGTGAGAGGCAGAGATTGATTGCTTGAAGCCACCGTGGATGTTAGTTAATGCCAGCGTAGCGCTTCTTCTGTCTTTCATTGACCACGACTTGATAAACTGTTCACTCTCTTATTTGTCCGTCTATATAATATTCACAACCTGTGACGTTTCCCTTTGCATACCTTTCTATTTGTTACTGAACTGCAAGTTGGTGTCAATCACTTAGCGACGTCCGTACGTGAGAGCTTTTCTCTTGTAAACACATTCAACCCTTAGAAGGTTTTTTCTAAGACAGTCAGGAGATGATGCCTTTTACGTTTGTGAATCAGCGGAAGACAGTTGTTGTTATCTTGAGCAGTGTGTCTACACCTTGCCTGGAAAGACAAGGGAAAGACTGGCAACTGAAAAACCTGCAACATGGTCTCCGGATTTCAGGACACAAACTGTGGGCGGACAGAAAATCCGGAGATCTGGCAGCACCGAGGTGGTATAGGAAAAATCTTTAAGGGCCCCTTGTTTCGAACCAAATGTGCATCTGTACCGAGGCAGCAGTTCTCTTCTCATGTTTCACTCATGCTCTGTTTTCTGGATCAGGCCTTGAGCCCCGCCACCCCACCTGCTGGCTCCAGGTGGACAGGTGGCTCAGTCAGACCCAGACTCAGATGAGGAGTCTGTTGAGACCAGAACCAGAGACTAGCAGACGGATCAGAGCGGTTAGCGCAGTTAGCATCTATCATTCAATTATACTGTTTGTTAGCTTGGCAGTGTCTGACATAGTGTTAATGGTTGTGCTAATGCAAACTCTCTCTCTCTGTACTAACAAGGCTTCAGGTTTATTTAGCCCCGCCCCCTGTCCCCACAAGTTGAAAAGATTGGTTCCTTAGGTTTGTGATGTATGAAGTCACAGAGTTGCCTGCTTATTTCCCTCGTGATGTGTCTTGTATTATATAAAAAACATATGGATGATAGAAACATCAAGGTTAACAAGGTGCTTCAAACAGAAAGGAAATGCGTCTGTCACAGAAACACATGAAAGAAAAAACCCCTCAAAATGATCATTTAATGGATTCCCATCATTTAGATAAAGCAATTATCAACAATTTGATCTTCGTGATTCACCCCAGTACTTCAGATTGCATCCCATCACTCTGTCAGTCTTTCCTCAATTATCATTTAATGTCTGCCTCTCTGTCTGAGACGCTGGTTCACCTGAACGACCTGGTGCCTCTCTCATTCCCATCAGCCGTCCCTTTAGCCTCACTGTAGTACAACCGCATGCGTATGCTCTCCTATATATTATATATTATCTGTTTGAAAGTACATTGAGTAAACCTGCTCCATACGCCTTTTACATTCTACATCGACACCGCAGCATCAATAATGAATATCTCACATCTCTAAGAGCGCGTCACAATAGGCCTGTAAGTCTGCAGCACGTGTAAGAGCAGCTCCACACTCAGGATGTCCGGTGTGGTTATGCTTGAGTAGAGAACTTTCATCGTAAACGTCCCACTCATCTGTTCATCATAAGTCCATCGTGTACTCTGACATTTTGTACCTTTTAAATGGATTGTCATGTTTTCACTGGGGGGTGGGGGGGGGTGGCTGATGTAAGAGCTTTGGCCTATGGCTCATATTGCTGACTTATTTCTCTCTGTGTAATGGTGGTGTTCACAGGAGTGCATCTACCCGAGTATGTGTGTGTTTTTACAGTGTGAATGTTTTGGATCGGTGTTGCCTCAAAAAAAAAAAAAAAACTATGTGGTGCCATATAATTCAATAATATGCAATTTTCATGTAATATCCCATATAAAAAGCACATGTCAATCATGTGTCTTCTGTACGTGCAATAACGTCCACAGACCACATGTGCCTGCAGCTGACAGATGTGATATTATGAGTGAAATTGGTGTTTTTCACATGTGATGTTTTCACGTGAAATGTCAGAAAAACCAACAAATTGTGTCTGAATTTTTCCACATACGATGAATATGTGTTTTTAAATGACTGCGGCTGTTTGTACGTGTCCTATCATCTGTCGTTATGTCTCAAAAATCACTTGTTGTCATGTTTCCATTTGCATCAAAAAAGCGAAAGATTCTTGTTGAAATGTTGCAAAAAGTATTCATGACTGGTGGAAGATACGAGACTGAAGAAGAGAAGAAATATGAACAGATTTTTTCAAACACAGCTCAGTCCTTGTTGCATGTCATCTCCCTCTGTATCACGTCAGTGGCTGATAAAACACTACGAGGCACATCTGGATTAGAGGAGACAAATTCTTTGAGTTTGAACGCACACACCAGTGCCGTTACAGGTGAGAAGCATCAGTGAAATGTCATCAGTTCTTATCTGTGTAATCTTGTCACATCCTCCGTGTTTTCTGTACAACATTTCAGTGGAAACAGAACCGCAGCACGGCTCGTCTCAGGAAGTTCACCCGCAGACGTCGTGAGCTTTTTGATCGTGCGTGTATGTATTTGAAGTGTTCGCACGCCGCGTGGCTCCGTGCGTGTTTGTAATGCGAAGCGGCGATATTACATCTCGTCCCAAATGAGCTGTATGGGAATCAGATGAAACGTCATCGGCTTTGGGGCCAGTGTTCCTGTCCCACGACGCCTACCGGCTCACACACGGACGTCACGCTGAGCAGAGAGACCATTAACCTCCTGAACGGGGCTTCAGTGGGATTAATGTGACTCCACCACTGACCCCGTTCTCTCTCTCTCTCTCTCCCTGCCTCCCTCCATCTCTCTGTGTTGCCCCTCCCTCCTCCTACTTGCACTTATAACAACAAAATTCACCATTAAGCCTCCCTCTGTCATTTAATCACGAGAAGTAACTACATGTTACAGATGTTTGTTCTCGGTCACGAAAGGCTTTCCGCTGCCTCGTCGGTGACGCCGGACCTTAACCCGTCATAAGTGCATCCATCTCGTGCCTTTTGTACGTGCATTCACCTTTTTGTTTTTAGTACTGATCCAAAGCAAAACCTGGACACAGGCCTGTATGAATGTGATGGTTTTTTTTGGTTTGACTGAATCCATTTAGCCTCTCCTTATCCATTACACACACATTGCAGCCATTGGGGTTTCACTTATACTCAGCAGCACGTATTAGCACGCTGCATAATGACGGGTGAGCCGACGATGTAAAAGGGTAAAAGTTTCTCATATGCTAATCAATGGTTTTCCTGTTTAAATGGCACGCTTAATATAAAATCTGCACATAAATTGTGATTCATGTAAAGTAATTGCCGTCAATTCTACAATTCTCAGTGAAATGTCAAAAGGTGCAGCGTGGCCCTCGTTACTCCCACAAAATGGATTGTTGCTATTTGATCACAGCTATGTGTGCAGTTTGAACCAGCAGGCTTATTGGCATGGATGTGAGACTAAGAATCACATAAACATGATTGCTACTGTTCGAGATAATGGCTTTAATTGCCTTCCTTCCTGACGCAAATGGGCAAAGCGAATGCAGCAGCGCTGCTATTATAAGGATGTGGAGGATCATTCATGTGTCATGGTGGTGTTCTACAACCGTTTAAGAACGAAATATGAGACGAAATCGGGAATGGGCCGAACTGTTATGACCAAATACACAACCTGATCTGCAAAAGGTTGTTTTCTCCCTCACAACTACGCAAGCTGAAATAATTAAAACACTTAGTCGTTAGCTGTTTGGCTATCACCTGGCTAGTGCCGCCCAATGTGTATTAATTAAGTAATTGATTAATGTTGATGCATGTTGCGTTAGTTCTCCAGATACAATCCTTGTTCCTTCAAAGACAAGAGCCAAACTGTGCAACCATTTGCTATAAATAACTAATTTGGGATGTAAATGTGTTACCTGAACTACACACAGTGTTCCAAAGACGGGGCTCAATATATTCCAATGAGTATGAAACACTATGTAACATCGTTAATGTTAATATCAAGTTGGTCACTATGCGTAAACACCAGACTTAATGGTTTTTAAAAGTTGATCTTATTTTGGTCGCAATTGTTTAAATGTTGATGATGCAAAAGGTAATTTTCTCAATAACTGTGATGCTCAGCAAGTTACTCCTGTCCTTCTTTCCATCGGTCCCTCCTGTGTTTGCCTCACTCGCCTCCGTCTCTCCTCTGCCGTTGGAAACGAGGGCAAATGCCGTCTTGCTTCTGGAACTTTCTCTCACACACATTAGAGTGCAAGATGCCCTCTGGCAACCAACATCCAAACACACATTAACCTTTACAGAAATGCAGTTTTTTTTCTCTCTCTCTCTCTCTCTCTCTCTCCTTTCGTTCTCCTCTCGCTCTCGTCTCTCTGTCTCTTTCTTGCCGGGACTTTAATTTGCTGGATAAACCCCACCCCCACCCCCATCCTCCAAATCTCCCTTCTACATCCTATTTGGTACCAAACAATCATTTGGGGGATTTGGGCAGCAGCTGTGATGATGTACGACTTGCATGCGAAGCCCTGTCCACCTGTGGCAGTTATTGCCCCTTTGCGACAAAGCTGGAGGGAGAAATACGTTGCAGTGACTTGCATTAATAAACAATGAGGTTACTGAGATTTACAGAGATTTACAGGTGCGTATGGCGGAAGATTTTAAGTGTGCGAAAGCGTCTTCTCTCCACCTCCAGCTTTCCGTTTGAGATTGCGGCGTGTGTGGACAGGTCGTCTCTGCGACAGCTAATATTTGTCTTTGATCTCTGCAGGAAATGTGTTGGCACCTTATTGGTTCTGTGTCTAAGCTCGGATTTAATTGCACCAGAACCCGCTTCAGCTCAGTCCAACTTTATCCAACTTTTAACTCTTTTAAATAAAGCTCGACCTTTGATTAGAAATCTGCTGCCGGATTATAAGCAGCACTATAATGAGTCATGATCCTGTGACAGCCAGGGAGGGAGGCTCACTGAAGTTGAATCTCAGAAACGAATAAATATATAACGGTTACAAGATGAATGAAATATATAGTCATAGCTGGCTGTCTTCCCCGCTGTCTGTTGTAGTAGAAGAGGCTCAGAGAGCGTCTTCCCTGCAGGCTGTACAAGTAAAGTGTGTTAAACCCCAGTGCAACAATTCAGTCTGCAAGTTTTCTCCAAAAACTTGGAGTGCAGCATGTTGACTCTATTAATGCAACCAGGTTTCTGTCAGTGATGTCAATCTTTTCTTTAATGCCTTCTCTCCAGGTGTGATTATTTTATGCAGGAGCACGTGAGTCATTGTCTGCCTTCCTATCATAACTTCTTGCGATATTTGTAATGAGAGCTAAGCCCCGCCCCCTGGAGGAGATAAATGCTCCTCTTTTCCAAAGTCATTGTTTATACTGACCGTGTTTCATTGAGGCGATGATTGAACGGGACCAATTAACAACCTGCCTCGACAAATCCCTTCAAGATATGTCGGAAGCAATTTAGGAAAGGACTTGCACTGGCTAAAATACTACAGTATGTACAACATATTTACAAGAGCAAATCGTCAACTCCCCTGAAGGAATTAGGATTTAATTACACGAGCCAGGTTGTATGCACGCTCGCTGACTCTTAAACGTGAGAGTGAAGAATGTGGAGGTTGTTTGTGGAGAATTTCACAGGTGATTTTTCCTTCAGCGTATCTTGCTAATGCACCGCTGTGTGTTCCTGTCACCGTGAGCAGCTCTGCTTCCTCATGCGCTGTCACGGCTCGGTGTTTGGCAAATATTTCAAACAGCATCGCGCTCAGTCTTTGCAACTTATTTACCTCCGTATGACTTTATCTTCCTCTCTGAAACCAGTGTTTATTTGTTCATTCGCTCTTTTTGCTTGACTTTCCATTTGACTCTCTTCACTTACAGGCTTTCACTTCACATTTAGGTTTGATTGTTCTCAGGTACGTCTTTGTTTGGCATGTGGGTGGCTTTACACATTGTCATTGCAAGATATTAGGGGCCAGTGGGGTTTGCCTCTGTCTCAGACACGTTTTATGAATAAAATAAATTAATAAACTTAGTAATGCTAGTAATGCACAGCAGCTATCTGTATGTATGAATGGAGTCAGACACTGCATCTTAAAAACATCTTTAATATTTTATTCTTGACCTTGGAAACAACAACTGAAGGTTCTTTAAGTAGCTGCTCCAGAGCTTTCTATCATATCACATTGTCTTCATCTGCAGATGTAATTTCCCCAGTCATCATTGTGTCTTAGTTTCTCATCGATGTCACTTTAAAATCCGACCTTCAGAGTTAATTATTGACCGGAAAAGACATTTACAATTACATATTCATTTTCTTTCCTTATTGTTTCTAAATGAGATCCAAGTGTCTGCGGTTGTGGTGATGTGAACGGGAACGTTGCCCTTGAGTCAGTGACATCGCTGCAGACTTCATGTTGGCTCAGATTTTACAGCTAAAATTACACTTTGGCAAATCATGTCACAGTCGAGTTGTGCCGCATTAGCTCCTCAGCTCATGATTGCACTGTAACCAGAAATGTACAGACAACAATCAACTGGATTATGTTTGAGTGAAGAGTGTTTGACTGAAGAAAATCTGAAGTTGATGATAGTCACTGAAGTTAGATTTATTTTATTCTTTTTACAAGATTTCTAAACGGATTTATGGAGATTTTTTGGTTTGAATTGATGCGACTGGGAAAAAGGTTTTCTGTTTTTCTTCTACTTCTTTCTTCACACTTGCTCTCCCCTCCTCCTCCTCCTCCTCCTCCTCCTCCTCTTCTCTCCCTGTCCTCCATCGACACCATCCCACATCACATATTCATTTTTCTCTGTGCCTGTTGCTGGGGGAGATGAAGCTGTCACACCAGGCTCTAATGACATAAAATCCACTAGACTTGCTCTCTTGCTCTCCCTCCTCTCATCTCTCCATCCCTGTCTGTCCTCTCCACTGTCTGGTTGCTCTGACCCCCACCTGGGCGTGGCAGGTTTCTGCCTCCATCCCGTCCTTATTTGTGAGTGTTTCAGCAGAGTGGCAGCGAGAGGACCAGGGGGCCGAGGAGTGATGGATGGCCGTTCCTCCGGCCCTCTCTTTTCCATTCCCCGACCGCTGTCCTCTCATTGCCTTCCTGGGGCTCGGCTTTGCTGGTAATGGCTTGAAACATGATATGAGTCTAACCTGGTGTTTGCTGAGGGAGAGGGAAGGAGTCCCCGAGCCGGCCAGAGTAAGGCCTCAATCTGACAGGCTAAAGCAGAGCGAGTTTCGGTAGCGAGCGGCGTGCTGATTTACAATGTGGAGGGGAGGGAGGGGGAGGGGGGCAGTGCACCAAGAATCAGTTTTTAGGGAGAAGAAAGGGATGATACGACGGAGGAGAAATTAATAAATCATGCATGAAATATGCGCAGTCACTCTCTCTCTCCCCTCTTTATTTATTTATATGAGGTTTTCAGATCCAGAGTTGTGTACTGTAGATGTGGAAAAACATCATTCATACACCATAATCCTACATTTACAAGCTGCTTCTGCATCGCCTCCACAAAGCGACTTGTACATCACTCATAAAGCATGTGTTGCAATGGACCCAGCTGAAGCTTTTAGCAGTCACAGCCTTAATCTCAAACTAGCGGCTAACGCATCACTTTTGCTGCGTTTCCTTCTGCCGTTCACTTTTTTCACTTTTTCTAAACCCTGAAATGGAGCGAACGGGTATCAGTGTGGACGTAGCCTCGCACAGAATTGTTTGGAAAAATGAAATGACAAGCTAAAGGAAGGAGGTAAGCATGAACGTGTCAGTGAGCAAACAGCCTGAAGGGAGAGTAGAACACACACAGTCACAATTAGAAGCAGCTTCACTTGTCTCAAAAAGCCCAAACCAGATGTAGCACTCTGCCATAAGCAAAGCAAGTAAGGATCCACTGGCAACATCCACGGTTCACCTGCACAGGTGTTTCCACTTGTTTTGGCCTCATTTAAACTTGTACATCTGCCCAAAAAACTTTAAATTACATGCTATAGACACATTATAGATAAAAGATTCTTAATTTGCATGACCTACTTTCTATCCAGAATGTGTCCTGAAACTGATTTTGGCAGCTCGCTTCACTGAAATGTTTTTGTCAGACCAGCTGCCACATGTGTCCAATTTAAAAATCAGAAGAAAAAAAAAAGATAATGGCATCCCTGAGAGAGTGTTTGTCCAATCAGCTGCGGGAAGGTTGGCGTCTTGACATCTTACTGAAGGAGAGAAAATAAGCTATTTTTCTGCATGTATCGTGCTGACCCCTTCAAATGCCCGCCCCGAGCAACTGCCAGACAAGATGAGCAACGCCAGTCTCCAAAAATAGAGAAGCCAAAAACTAGTTGTAAAATTGTAGTTTTGATCTGATCATTTGGAGGGAGAGGGGAAGCTGCAGGATCCAGACGTGATGTGAATGCACATTGAACAGGGGCACAGGTGGTTTTTTTAAAGGGTGAGAGTTGGTGTTTTTGAAGCGACTGGTTTCACTGTTTCCCAGCTTTGGTTTCGCTGGTTGAAGACACACAACTGGAAGATGTCACCTTGGGCTTTTTTGAAATTGTGAATTGTGGTTGCAGTGACATACGGTTTATATTTACATACCGCTGCAGCGAAACACTTAGGCAACCCAGAACAAGGAGGACTGATCCTTCAAACCTCTATTATAATGAAAATAAGACATCTCCCCCCCCAGTTTCCCTTGGCTCTGCGATGTTTTGTTTCCTCCTTGTTATCCATCCCCTCGCTCTGTCAGGTCAGAGGGGCTCAACAGCAGTTTGCTGCTGGCTGTGACACCAAAGGAATAAATAAATGAGTGAAAGGTTTGTTAAGGAGGGCGAGGAGAGCGGGCGACGAGCGGAGCTGAAGGGGGCTCAGCTGGAGAGCGTCTGAACAATAGAAAGCTGACAAAGACAAGTAAGAGAAGTAAATTGGTGCCTGAGCGGCCTCAAACAAATACACCGACATATATATATATATGTTCACAATATATATATATTCATATATGTATATATTTCATATTTATGATCTGCCTATGATCCTAAAAGGTTTGATTCTCGCTGCAGTAAATAAATCCCTAGCAGTTTCTACACGCAGATGTTGAACTGCTTAATGTAGAAGAAACAAGAAACACTATTATTCAAATGGAAAAAGAGGAATGATTGGACACCAGTCTGTAAAGACGTATATATCTGATATGTGTCTACGCCACAGGAAGCTAACATTTCATCCTTATCCTGTATTATCTCACAGATCGTTCACACTGCTTCTATATTGATTCCCAAAGCAGTTCCTGATGCCTTGCACTCATCACTTGAATTATACATGACTTACACTGTTCAAGTGTATCGTCACATCCCATTTCAGTCTAATTCCACACACTGTGAGCTACGTCTCCCACACCTCTCCAGCCGCTAATCCATATTAGCAAACCATCAATGGCTGATGTCAGATCACATACTAATCTGATTCATTTTACCTGATCACATGCATCTGTTTCCAGCATATTGTACTAATATGGGGAGGATGTACATGGGGAGGGAGGGAGGGAGGATGCACAGCTTGATGCTCCTGTTAATGCTTGTGGAATGTACGTATAAGATTAATTTAAAAGAAATGCTTTACATGAACATGTGCACGTGTATTTTCAGTCCCCTTTTTATCATTTCATTGCTTTTACAGGCACGTATGTACAGATGAACAGATGCAAATGCACACACACATGCACAGACACACACACACACACACACACACAAGCACATGTTTGTATGACATGGGCCAGAAGCTCTTGCCCAGTGTCATTTGAATCGGCAGTAAGAGGCTTAACGTGAGCGGCCACTTGATTCAGCAGAGCTGGGTCTGATTAGACTGAACAGAGCCCCCCCCC
>NW_019525503.1:947754-968220 GCF_002814215.2 Seriola lalandi dorsalis
CCATGCTGCACATCTGTGCTTCTCCCTGTAGCCACACCCCCACCCCACACACACACACATCTGCACTGTGCTCCTTCGGGGGCCCACACACACACACACACACACACACACACATACACTGACACGTACTTACATTCTTGTCCCTTTGGCAAAACATATGCCGAGGGAAGAAAGACCCTGCGGTAGAAAGTCACCCAGGGCCGGATGTGAGTCTGCGTTTCTATAAATGTTCACATGGCGGCTGGCGCTCGCAAAGTTTCACCCAAAAGGCTTTTGCACCACAAAAAACCACCTGCGAAACCAATCACATGAGTGAAGCATCGCCTCGCTTTAAGCTAACATGTGTAGCATTTTTCTGAGCTTTAATTGGTCTGTTCCCTGTGAAAATTGTTGCAGTATCAGCCAATTCACTGCTGAAATGTTCAAATCCTACACATAAAGGCTTTGACAGGAAGTTTGAGTCATTTTAACGCCAGCATCAGCGCTCCACATCAGATTTACTGCGGCGTAGCGGAGGTCACACACAGCTGCCATTAACCGATATTCACAGTCATTACAGGAGGCTGGCGTGGTAAGCAGGTTAATAACGCACATTTCTCACTGCAGGAACTCTTCAAAAGAACCCGGAAAAGCTTTTAAGAAATGTAATGTTGCCTGATCAGGCGCGCTGACGACATTATACTTTGATTCACCGGCTCAGCTCTGAGCAGCATCTCTCAGAGACGGTCCATTGATTTCACTCTTGGTTTACAGTTACACTGAGCTGGCCCATGCTAATATCACAACCTGGTGGTGTTGACCTCCTCGCAGTCAGCACACACACAAACACACACATGCACACATGCACACAGAGCGTAGCTGCAGATAAGATGCAGTGATTGCATGGGCCAGAGGGCAGCAGTGTGGTGAGTGTACAGCATATAGACATCAGAGGAACACACTGCACAGAGCTGTGGGAAGGAACAGTGAACAACCCCTTGTGATACACTCTAATGGACACATGCACCACTTGCCTATGTTTTCTCTTATCTACTCCCTCCTTCCCTCCAGTTCTCTCTCCTCCTCTGAAAAACCTCCCCATCCTTTCCTGCTACATTTCAAACCTTTAAAAAAGATTGAGAAAATTTCAAATAAAATTCAATGTAGCTTAAAAATATAAACACTGTACAATTAGGAAAAAAAAATGTTCATATTCATTTTTGAACAATTCATCATTATTTACCTCTGTTTGTTTTTTCCTTCCATTTATTTTCTGACTCAACTAGTCATGGAACGTCCTTGGCCACCCAGTCAAATGCAAATGATCTGAGAAGGTCGGCGAGGAGGTTAATGAAATCTCTTTCTCCTCTTTCTAAGATACAAATCTAAATGCTTCAACGTGTTTTGTAATCTTTTCCAAAGGGATACAAGACGTGATGTTGGCTTTTTAACCGTTAATTACTTTGCCAACAATAAAAGCATCATGCTAAATAACAGAAACAAAACACAGGCACGATACTCTTTGTTTACACTTACAATCAGAATTATTACTTCTGATAGGAAATCAAAGGAACATGAGTGTGTGTGAAACTGATAAGTTTGTCACCTTCAGTCCTCCACATGAATAACAAACTGCCATCAACAGACAACTGTGCAATCTTTGCGTGCAACAGAAATGTACATGTGAATATACGTTTAACGTGTGTATGTACGTATATATGTCAGGATAATTTGTTGATCAAAATGCATATTAAAGCTGCACTATCTGATCTCAACTTCCCACAAGTCACTGATAGCACTAATGTGGTATCAGTGAACTGCACATGCTCATGTTTATCACCCCGGCTGCTCTGTGATCAAGAAAACCTGAGAGATGAAAGAGCCCGTCAATCCGCGTGTGTGACGATGGAAAGTGCATCTTCCTCCCCTGGATGGAGCCTGGGAGAGAATTCGCACCTGAAGTATCACTTTGTCACTTCCTGTATGTGCATATAAGTATGCAGTCTTTATTTGGGCAAATAGGGCAGACCTACAGGGTCTCAATTAGTGCGGATAGAATGCATTCATAGTCCCATTTTGTGTGTATTTTTAGCATCTTTTAACAACTGGGTGCTGCACATTCATCAGTTTTTCAGTACTCACCATTTTTATTCCTAATGCACAGCAGAGGAAAGATGGAATATACATTTTCAAAATGCATAATAATGACAGGTTTAGGGCTGTTAGGCCTCTTTAGGACGGACAGAACCTCGAGAGCCCTGGGTGTGAATGCATGCAGGGAACGAAAGAGGAGCACACACTGTGTTTCGATTTAAAACACACAGGCAATACAGAAATAGACCAAAGAAAAAGGCAATAAAATAGCTGCAGACTGCTGTGTTTTATACTGTTTCTTTCTAGCTGTTCGTCAGTGACTCATTAAATACTTTGTTTTAATGATTATGTGCAACATTAACAGCTAAACACAGGAATTTAGAACCAGAAAAGCAAAAACTAATGATAAAAGAATGAATGAATAAATAATGAAAATCTAAGAAATAATGGTTTCACCCACAAGAGAGAGAGAGCACATACTATTACTTAGCTTGCATCATTAGTACATTTAAGCTACACAATATAAAAATCAAAAGGAGAAAAACAATTCTTAACAAAAAAAGTACAATTAAGAAAGGAACGATGATACATCTGCCACCTCCCTCAAACCAAATAAAACACAATTACAGCAGCTAAATAACAATGTTCCACTTGAGCGCGGTGGAAGACGAGCCTCTAATGTACAGCTAGACTCTAGTGATGCAACAATATTACAACAGCAACAAAAAGAGAGAAAAGTTTGCCCTGTAGATTTTGTATTTGAACTTGAGCTAACATTTTTGTCGAGTGATTCTCTTCTGGAAAACGGAGCTGTAGTATCACAACACTTTGGTGTTAACAGATGGCATTTTCAAAGGCAGCATCGCTCCAGTCACTCCAGTCATGCATATGCATACGACCCACAGCGATGCTTCTGCATGTGAGCACCTATCAGTTCTTCTGCACGTCATACATAAATCTTTGCATCATGTGCTCGTGCAGAAGCTTTATATTTGCATAAATGTTTGCACTGCACACATGCACACAGTATAGCTATGCATGGCTAAACAATACATATATATATATATATTTGTTTTGATTTTTGTTGGCTGCACCCGTCGTGCCCTGCTCTGTGCCTTAAGGTCATGCTTTCTTAGTTTTATATATTTTCATTTTTTTCCTCTTTTATTTTGACACTCATGTTCCTGACCTTACGTGTTTCCTGCTGATGTGATTGTCTTCTCCTCGCCCTGATTGGCTTCACCTGCGTTTCTTTGCCTTCCCCTCCCAAGAGTATTTAGTCTCTGTGCTCCCCTTCCTCTGTTTCGGTTTGTCTTTGTCCCTTGTGTCAAACCTTCCCAGTTACTGATTTATTCGCCTCTTGGACTCAAATTTAGCTTATTTCTTATCTGATTTGTTTGCCTGCCTCCTGACTGCCTTCCCGTGTTCTAAACCCTTTTTGGTCTCTTGTCCCTGTGGCCGCTCCAGAGTAACAGCACTGACCTTTTAACATGTTGCTACATGATGTTTTTCTCCAGTTTTAGTTTCAGTGAAAGAAACACGACCACCAGCAGTGGACATCTCAACAATTGTGTGCAACGGAGACTGATAGGAATATGGATGAGTGAGCAGCAGTGAAGCATGCCAGGTGTGTGTTCATCAATCAAATCAGAGAGTGTTAAGAGACGTGTCTCGTGAACCAAAAGGCCATTTCTGTTGATGATGCCAAAAGAGTGTTTTAAAGTTTCATCAGTCACACCACAGCATGTCAATCATATCATCCCCAGCTCTTACATCCACTGACACGGTGCGACTTCAGGCTGCCTTGTCTCTGTGTTGTGTGTCCTACGTAGCCGAGTGTCTGTGTGCAGATGACAGTGAGTCTTTTGATGTATTTGGACTCAGTTTGTTCTTGCAGGACAATTTATCACGTCTCCTGCCTCCCAGGGTGAGGAAGCACAACACACAAATCTCCCCACCTCCCCGCAGGATGCAGCAGTGGGCTCACCGTCCAAATATCCAGAATTTATGGGGTGTAAAACATCTTGTTGTGCACCCCTCCACCACCCACCAGATTTTGCCAGAATAGTTAGGGGAACTGCAATAGTTGCATTTTTGTGTGTGTTTCTGTGGCACTGAGGATTTTTAACCTGGGAAACAAATCATGAACTGTGACCACAGATAAAAGTGAAAGCCCTGGAGTCCCACACAGGTGTTTCTAGTTATTGATCAGGGCAGGTTGCAGTTGTGCAGAGCTTCATACCGAGTTTGCTGAGGTTGAGCTTTTTGACCACTGCTGCAGCTATGCAGCAAAGTTTTGATAAGCAAGCCCCCGTTCTGTTTGTATCTCTTTTTTTACTGTATATGCACATGACACAAACCAGAAAACACAGTGATGCGTCAGCAAAAAGCAACGAACAAAGGACAATCTTTACCCTCATACAATGTGCTCCGAAGCTCAACTGGCACGGTGGGTAGTGGGTGTGGTTTCTCCCTCGGTTTATAATGTGACGTGCTGCTAATGCAAAGCTGAGTTGAGGAGTAACAAGTTTTGCTACTTAGCCAACGTTAGCAAAAAACAGCTGAAACGTTGCAAGTTCAGCATCAAACTGCTGGAGTTAGCATGCTAACCAGCTAGCCCCAGGATGCCTCAGCACTTTTCCGATAGCGACTCACTGTAGCCTCCAATCTGCCCCGAAGATGTAGTTCCGCTCAAAGAACGTATTATAACTTCTTGTCTTGTAAACACAACGATGGGTGAAGATCTTGTCAAGGCGCCACCGCCTGCTCCCGGCAGAGAAAACGAATTTGGCGGCAGAGAAAAACTTACAGCCACTTTTGAAAGCTGTGAGAAGATTAAAGTTTCCCGCAGCGTTTCCTCTACCTGTCGCTGTTTGACAATCAGTTGATAGAAATTTGTGTCGAACCTTGTCGTCACATGTAACTCAGTTAAACAGGCCTTCGCTGCAGAGTCACAAACAGCATGTGACTTTGGAGTGTTACTGCTTTTTAAAAATTCAACTTTGTAAACTTTTCTTTTTGTAGTTTTCAGCAGTTTTTTAGGCCTTAAAGACACAGTGTGCTTTATTTCTTTTTGAAAACACAGAAGTCAAATTTCATTTTCAAATAATCATTTCCAGTGTGATTTCTTCAATGCAGATCAGTAAAAATTGCAAAGGAATAAAAAAGAAATTGCGTCCCACTTTTCTTTTTGCATCATGATATTGCAAAGTGTTTGTTTGTTTTGTGTCCCTAGAGTACTTCTATTTTTAAGTGCACTTTCCTCCTGTATTCTCTGCACATATTTTACACAAATTCATGCTCACTATTGGCTCACACCCCGGGAGATCACACACATACATTTTTAAATACACACACAATGACAATACCACCTTGTCACAATGACAGGTGCCTTCTCTTTCTTTTTACGCAGAAGGAAAACACACTCTCCCACAGTTCTTTCTGAAAGCAGTCTGACTGTGCTCCTCACTCTTTCCCCATGAAATTACCACCACTCGCAAATTGCACATATTGACTATTGAAAATGTTGTTGAAGTCAGTATTTTGTAAATTAAGAGTTGAATAGATAATTAAATGAGCATATAACAGTCTGTGTCCATGTATTGTTGTTAGATAAAACTACGACTGTGCGATAGTTTTTACCCTGTAGAAGACACATACTATCTCGAGACACTAATGGAAGCTGGTCTGAAGTGAGGAGTGAGACCTGATGGACAAAATGAACTCCAGGTCGCCTCGCTACACGTCTCTTTATCTTTTATTCTCCTGCGTCAGCCCACTCTGGAGGATTCTGCAGTGATGTGACAGCGCTAACCGCAGAGCCACCTCGCTCGTCTTAACCGTGGCTGTCTTAACTAAATTAGCCGGAGCAGGCGTGACTGAAGAAAGCGACACAGAGAGACACAGAGAAAACTGGAAAACCCGACTACCTGTTTGAGTTGTCAGTGGTTTTGTTTTTATGAGTCGTTATGTGAAGTGGATTGGAAGCGGTCAGGAATCAATATGCAAGAGTCTATTAGAGGATGGACTGGGTGCAGAAGCTTCTCCAAAAACCTCTGCTCTGCTCCCATCCTTTTCACTTTCTCTTTCCTGCTTCTCCTCCCTCTGACATTATAGATGTTCAAATGTTTTACATTACACTCTCTGACATTAACCACAACTTGTTTTTTTTGTTTTGTTTTTTTTTGCGTTAAGCCATGTGTAAGGGCGAATCCTTACATTTAGTGTCGGCAAAAGAGCCCAAGCTCTTAAAACAAGACGGCTAAAGTTACACACTCCTTTGCATTCCTTACAATACCAAAAGACTAGCTGCTCCTTAGCTCCCAATCAATATTTTGCAAGCTATTCTTTCGCTGGCATCAATTCAAAATGTGTGTGTGTGTGTGTGTGTGTGAGAGTGAGAGAGAGCAACATGTGTGACTAATACATCCTCATCCTTGACAAGGCCTCACCAGGTGCAAAGCAACCCACAGAGATTTTAGAGAAAGACATAAAAAGAGCTCTCCATGCTCCCAGCTGCATTCGGAGCTCCTCCTGAGGGTGTGAGACCGCCACCAGATAAGAACTACAGTCAATAGTCAGGAGTTTACCACGGGCACTTAACAAGCAGGAGGAGGGCTTCTCCTTCTTTTTTACCGGTGGTGAGCGAGCACGGAGCAAACAGTGCGACAATACAACGCCACAAACTATAACCACAGAGGTAGAATATGGCACAGCAGAAGTAATTTAACTTATCTTAAATTAGTGTCAAACTGTGTGAAATGATTGAATTTTATTATCTAGCAAACAAAGCAGGTCACATGATCTGCACATCATTCATCACAGCTGCAGTCTATCTCCAGAAATAACGAGGGAGCCTGATGGAGCAACAGGAAACAGGTTGTTCACTCTTTCAACACCTAAAATACATGTAAGAAGGATATTTAGTGTAAGGCAATGACAGACATGTTAGATTGAATAATAGCACTGCTCAGATGAAGTGACACCTCTTTTATTGTGGAAAACATGATTTTAAGCATTTACTTCTCCATCATTTTTAGCCTTAAGGTTTGTTGTTTTTTGTCTACCATGAGATAAACTACAGTTTATTCCACCTGGTCCCCAGAAATGAAACATGCCTCAGTGATACAGAGTGCTGTGTTTTAGTTGTCTGATACAGGAATCTGACAAGTCGTCATCAAGGAAAAGTTTTTTCTTTCTTTGTTTCTTTTATGAGTCAAAATGACTTAAAATGAAAAGTTAAAATATATTAATTTTCAATAATTTTGACATAGTTTCAACAAAATATTAGCATTTAGATTGTAGTGCTACTGTATTGGATGCATCATTTTACAGCTGTTCATATTATTTCCAGTAGGTGAGGATGAGAGCAAAGCTCTCGTGGGGGAGCATGTTTTGACAGTGTATTAGTATCTAAATACCTATTTGATATTTACAGACTTTGCCTGGCGTGATGGATTTTCCCAAAACGCCGAACACTGTTCTTATCTCTCGCTCTCAGCAGGAAAAGGCAAACCTTCAAAGCAGCTGGAAGATTTCCCTGCCTGACACTGGCCTTGAGGTGGAACCAGGCTGAGAGGAACTGAGCAGTGTAGACGTACTTCAACACAATACTTCCTTTCTCTCAGTCTTTGAAGTTAATGTAATAATTGAATCAGTTTTGTTAGCATGAATAATTTGTTGCCCTTCAATATTCAGCACTAAAACAAGTAATAAGAACTTAGCAGTAGTTGCAAGTGGTTTCATTATGTCACGTTGGTCCATGCTGAAACCTTAAAACACCAGAGAACAATTGAAATGTTCCCCTTGCTCCACATCAGTTAGTCTGACTGACAGTCTGAACTCCGCCTTTGCTTTTTACTTCAAGTCAGGCAAATGGATTTGTAGATAAGCTCTGAGCCGACAGAGGAATCACAGGCTGCAATGACTCTATATATACATCATTGTTTTTGAAAAACCTGCACATCTTTAAGTTGCTTTATTTAGTCCGAACACACCTGGAGCTACTATGGTAACGGAGGCATTCTCCGCAGGAAACTATATTCCTGGATGTGCTGCTATGGGAAAGAGAGAATGAGAGCGTCTGCGTGTTTGTCTTAGACATGGATGAAATGAACGACTGATGCAGAGACAGACAGTGTGATCGTCTGATAAAAAGACAACACAGAGCAAACAGAAGTCATCCAGGGAAAAGGATTAAACCAAAAATAAAGAAAATTAAACTCAAAGGTTTGAGTGAAAGTTTTCTAGGTTTGAATCCAGCACATCTATGCACAGAAAATAACTAAAGAGCAGCTACTGTGCACTGCAAACAAAAAATACAAAAAGGATAAAAGCAATAAAAAAAATACAACAAATCTCCATCCAATCCGAAGTGAATGACCAACACATTTCATCTATTAACAAGCTCAAACCTTGTGAGAGAGAGAGAGTGTGACTGTTTTCACCACTTTTCTAATTGAAAGAAATGGTAATGGAGCACTTAGAATGAGTGAGAGTGGTGCAGGTCAGTCTACAAAGAACGACTGCAGTGAGAGAACAGTGGCACGAAGTGTTAAATGTCATGTTGTCGGCTGGCGAGAGAGAGTCAGGGAGAGGTGGAGGGAGGGTGATGGAGAGGAGGCGGAGTGTCTCATTCCCTCGCTCACCACACACACGCCGAACTAGGAGGTGAAATCTTTCAAAGTTTCTTGCCTCGTTACCGCGTTGGAACATCGCACCTTCTGACAACCACACAAGTCGAACTCCGCCGTATATTCAAACACCTGCACCCAGGTTCTCAGAGGTCTGACGAGCTATTTCAACAATTTGTTCCAAGCAGCTTCTTTTAAGCTTCTTGTGTCTCTCGAGGATCTTATTAAATTAACCTTAAAAAAAAACAAAAAAAACAGAAATGACAACCCTGACATTTCAAAAAATAAATAAATAAAAATATTTAAAAAATGCTCACATACAAACCCTGAAGTGTACAGTAAAAAGCATCCTGTTTATGCCTTCACAGAACTGAACACATACAGAGCACAGTGTGGCACAGGGAGGTTAATCCAATGCTTATGTAATTTCTCTCTCATCGTTTACTCAGTGGGGCATAATTATGCAACACTGTGTGTGTGTGTGTGTGTGTGTGTGTGTGTGTGTTTGTTATTAGTGTGCACTGTACGTTTTTTTTTTTACACGAGTGATAGATCAAAAGTATTACGAGTCACTTCCTGGTTTCAGTGACGTGGGTTTTATGCCTTTTCTAACCTTTTGTCAGTGTGTTGGGTTTCGATGGTGTTGTTTTATTCTGGGAGAATGTAAGAGATTAACTGACACAGACTGGGAAACCACAGGAATCAGACATATGGCTCCATCAATACACAGAGTACGTTGCCAGTTTTGGTGGAAATCCTGTGTTTCAACCGTCTGTACATTTCAGCGTCGGCAACGCACGCTTCTCCCAGCAGCAGGCCGTGTTCTTCAGTTACTTTCAGAAAATGTTGGACTGCACTGTTGCCTAAAATTCTTTAGCATGTGTAGCCTTTGAAATGCTCCACGACCTCGCTACAGTTACATGCACAAACAGGGCAAATAACACTAGCATTAGCAGCTAATGCTACTTTCAAATTACACTGCAAATACACCAACTAAGTCTGCTTGAAGAAATCTGTTTTAATAACAACAACATGTGCCAACAGCTGAAGAGCTCATTACATTTGAGAGAAAAACGATCTGTTCATTTATACAGTACATTTAAAATCAACAAACACTGACCAAAGAGCTTTACAAAGAGATAACATTTTTGGAATTTAATTGAAGATTACAATCAAACAACAACAGTAGAATGATCAAATATAAACAAAGGCATAATTTTATGGGTCATATCAGATTAAGTTCTTAATATTATAATTGAAAACAAAGTGATTCTCTTTTTTTTTTACAATTACTGAAAATGAAAACCCTCTGATAAATGAGACCCCACAGGTCGTCTGTGTGAGCCGCTTATTGTGAAATATATTAATGTTTTATTTTTCTAATGATCGTGTGAGACAGCATCGGTCTTTTCAGCAAATGGACCCAAAATGTCGCGTTTATGTTCGAGCCCCGTGGAGGTTGCGGTAACTAC
The DNA here is from genome assembly GCF_002814215.2 of Seriola lalandi dorsalis. Classification (NCBI taxonomy): domain Eukaryota; kingdom Metazoa; phylum Chordata; class Actinopteri; order Carangiformes; family Carangidae; genus Seriola; species Seriola lalandi. Next base: position 957,932 of record NW_019525503.1, read on the forward strand.
GACATGGGGCAAAGGAGGAAGTCAGGTGATGATACGCAGCGACTCAATCCGCATAGGAAGGAGGTTGTAGTCGATGGCTGGGTTGATGTTTATTAACGTAGCCATGACGACGAACATCCTCTACCTTGTAAAAATAGCGTGTAAAAATATCAGATATTATTGAAGCTCAACTGACTCAGTATTAGATCAGAACTGCATTGCATCTGAATTGCTGTGTATCACACCGTTAAACATGTTCTAATCAGATATAGATCTATATATATATGTCACCTTGTATGTCAGACTTATAGATACACACTCTATATCCAATTGCATGTAAATGTTGCAGATATTCTACATGAATTATTGAAATTTCGAGTGAGAGTGCTTCTCAAATTACTTTCAGGGTCATATACTCTTCTGTTTCTTGTCACAGTTCATTTTTAACTGCTCTTGGCATGTAGTCAATTATAATGTTTATGTCTATTATTGGTTTAGCTCAGCGAGAAGGCAATCTCACACAACAAAAAACAACAAAAAAACGTGTGTTCTCTTGTACCTACAGTATGTGGTCAGACTATCACTTTCTTCCTGTTCCCAGAACTGAGACTGCTGGAACTGTTAGTGATACTGGAACACATCCAACATTACTCAGGCCAGATAAAGAGAGATGAGGAGGAAGATATAAACTTCTAAATACTCGGAGTGAGATTGCCTGGAGCTGCTGGGTGTGTGCACAAGCCGTCCCGCAGGTGCTTAGCGCGCTGGGGGAGGCCCGGGGGCAGCATTGTCAAGAGGGTGAGCGGGCCTTGTTTCAATGGACGATTAAACAGCTCTTCCAGCTCGCACTCTGCTCCTCTCCAGCCTTCCGCACCACCTGACAGTTCCTCAAGGTCGAGTCCTTTCCAAACACACAACTCTCCAGCACCGCCCAAATCTCCTCTGACTAACACTTCCTCATTCACTGTCTCAGCTCCCATACTCAGTCCTCCCCTGTTGTGAGATTCACCGTTTTTCTCAATGAACATGTCAAGACATCCATCCTATACAAATATTCTATAGGTTTGTTTGACTGTTTCTCTATACTGCATGACAGCCAAGCCCAGTGCTTACATGTATGACCTGCAAGTGTCAAGATGTGGGGATAGGGATCTTCGTTTCCTGGTCTTTCTGTCTGAACATCCACCACTATTTCAGAACAGCTGTGCAATTTGCAACAGGGCTTCATGATCTGTATGCTCCCCAGGGAATGAACGCCTAATTTCTCTTGCATCATCTCTTGGCAAAAATGTCACTTTCAATGTCGAAATGTCTTTTAATACAACAGGCATATCGACATGAAGTTTACTGAGCATTTCCATTCTCTCAAGAGGATAATCACCTTTGATTTTATGTAATCACGTAGGTTTTTTTCTCTCCTGGTCCTCCATTGACAAGGCTCTAACACAAGGTAGAGTCTATTGTTTGCACAACACTGCAGTAAAAATGCAGCATCACAGAGCATTTGCAGGGTTTTCGACTTTCTGTCATGTTTAAAACTGCTGCTTTTGAACGGCAGCTGGCTCTTTAAGGGCAGACCCAAGTCGTGTCCAGTTAAATGTCTCATATGTGCATTTTGCCACGTTGCTTTTTGGCAAAATACTGGTTGTTTCAGGCCCCTGTAATTAGCAAAGAGACAGCTGTGGTGTTCTGTAACATTTAAGGCGCTGTCCAGAGTGCTGAAACTCTCACTGCAGCTGTCCACTTTGTGCGGTGCTGAAGTGACACTTCCAAAACCAAGGCAGTGATCCTTATTGGCTGTGCTGTTAGGCTGCTGCACGTTTCAGCTATAGTGGGGGGAATTAAGGCTGTCTTAATTAGTAGCAAACAGGGGAGCAGTGAAGAATAAATTAATATCTAAATAAAGACATTGAAGACTGAGGCGTTGCCATTGAAATTAATGTTACTGTCTAACTGGGGCATCAAATATGATACCAAAACTGTTCATTTGCATTACCTTTCTAATAACCTGTTAGTATGGGTATGTCGGTATTAGTGAAATGTCTTTGTTTCGTCGCTGTCTGGCTTCCGAGCTTGTCTTCTTCAAATGATGTCATACTTGGAACGGAGGTTTGGCTGGTGGGGACATGATGGAGTCAAGTCTGACTCTTCTCATGAATTACAATGTTGCTTTGTTTCATTAATTAGTCTAAGAATGTCATCCTTGGGGCGTTTTCCATTCAGTCTTATTCTAAAATAGGGGGAGGCGTTAAAGCTACATGGGCATCAGCCAAATGAGAAAGACGACGAGCTGTCTACAAGGCTGAGTGTTTTCAAAAAGACAGACACAGGATGTGGGTCACAACTGCCTCTTTTGGATTAAGTCAATAATTCCAACATACGTAAACGCAATGACAATAGAGCCACTGATGTTTTAAACCCAAGTCCACCTATCATGACTGATGGATGAACATATGTCAGTCATTATGACATCACAAAGGCTCTTCATTCACAGTGCATGAAACTATATAATAATCAGCTACAGGATTATAATGACCTCGAATGTACATAAAATGAATAAATTATACTGCAATACTAGTTTAGCTTAATTAATTTGTGAATAAATGGAAACAAGGAATGTTCTTATTGATGGCACTGGCTTCTTTCTACAGATTATAGTGAAATGTTTCCTTTTTTTTTTTTTTACAATATAATGTTTGGGTAGATTAAAAAATGTAAATGTGACATCAGAGTGCGTCAAAATGAATTGCTTGGTGTACACTGTCTTGTTAGCCACCCTTGAAGCATTGAAAAAAATCTATTATTAGTAATAATAATGATAATAATGATTCATGAGAAATAAAACGTCCCTCCAGTCGTAGTTAAAAACCTTAAGACAACCTCTAACATCAAGCCCCGCCCATAATTCCTGTTCATCTTAATTAGTAAGAACTTCCGACAGATCAAAGAGGCAGAAATTCTAAATCTTAGTTGTAATTAGATGCTACATTTGCGTGAAATCTAATTTCCCTTTCTTACCTATAACAAATTCTGTTTCAAGTGAGCACCTTCTTGACATGCGCTCATGTGCTTCCACTCGTATGTTCCTTTTTTTTTTTTTTTTTATCATCCCTTCGGTGTCGCAATCTTAACATTTACTTTCCTTCAGGGTTTTTGGGATTTAACAGCATAATTCATGTCAAAATCTACAAAGAAGGAAAATGGTAATTTGAGATTAAGTACTGCCTCCTTACAAGTCTGTGTTTAGTCGGCCATCATGTCAGATTTCCTGAATATTTTAGCTTCATTCTTTTTTTTTTGACCCTGCACCATTAGAATATAATATAAAGTACAACTAATGACTTAAAGTTTTAATCATAGCGAGAAAAAAAATAAAACATATATACTATACAGTGGTAAAATATTACGAAGCAAGGTGTGGAGAAGGAAAATAGAGGATCGTAGGAAGTGTGTTTCAAGAAGAGGTTTAGTTAACCATCCTAAAATCCTCTGGGACGTTGCTCCTAAATCCCTGATGGCAAATGCTCCGCCATCTTTGTGTATTAGTCTGGATTTAGGGTTAGCCCCAGGAGAGCAGCATTAGTGGACCTCAGGGCCCCCGCACATGGGGGAGTTAAAAGACTTGGGGCCAAACCAGTCAGGGCTTTAAAATAAGTAATAGTGATAAGTAAAATTTCAAAATCACAACAGGAAGCCAGATGAAAAGATTGGTGCAGCATGCTCTTGTTTTCTGGTACCGGTTCTAATCCTGGTGGCTGCATTTTGTATTAATAGTAGAGAGAAGAAAGACTGTCGATAAACTATTTCATTTTGATGCAGGTGGAGAGTCACTGGCATTTTTTGTAATCGCTGTTATCTCTCAAACATTTTAGGTAAATTAAACTCCTGGGGCAGGAATTCAGTCCGCTCTGTCTGATGCACTTTGGCTGCTTAAGGGTCCGTACTTGTGTGAACACATGAAAAGTGTGTTGAAGTACTTCTAGTCCTTGTGTGTTTGTACATCTGTAAGTAAGCAGATGTGTAATCTCACTTAGATTTGATTAAGTACATGTGCGTGCTTTTCATCCCCCCATCAAAAGCCACGATTATTCCCCCTCCTGCCACAGCGAACGAGCTCAGTCCATTCAATAATTTAACTTGATGAAAAGCCCTTTGCCTATTCAATAATACCTGCCACGTCCCTCTCAGCATAGGTGTGACCAATTAGAGAGGATTGACGCTTTTATCCCCAATCCCTTGGAGACAAGCCGTCGTAAATACAGCTAAGGCCTACCAGTGTAAGGTGTTTATCTGTCCTCTGAGGGAGAGCGAGAGAGAGAGAGAGAGAGAGAGAGACGGGAGGCGAGGCCTTGTATCCCGGGCTAACCAGAAAATTTGGATTTGCTGCTTGGTTGCTGTACTGAGCCTGGCTTCAGCTCGAAGCAAATGACTGTTTAATTTGTTCAGTATTGCAGGTAATTTCTCTCATTCGCTCGGGGCAGCCCCGGTCCCAAAGTGGCTGCAGGCAAATCAATAAGGCTTAAGAATATAAGAATCCCCAAAACAAGTTAGGCCGAGATTCTGCAGCGGGCACGCAGAGCAAAGTCTGAAGACTGAGCGAGTGAAGGTTAAAGACAGTGATTAGAGTAAGAGGAGAGAGGAGCAGGGAGGATTCAGTTTTGTTTACAACATGAAGGTGCATCGTTTGGAAAAAGGGCTCGTGCAGCACAGAGGGCTGGACAGGAATGAATCACGGGACGTTGTCCTGAGGCTAAACAACGCTGAGGGAGCGTTCAGCAAAGGGGATGACTGTGGGTTTTTTCGGTTTTTTGTCTGTGTTTATGTGTGTGCACAAAAACCTTGCATACACATGAAAAGACAGATTCAACCAAGCGTCCAACTCCTGAAAGCGTTCGTCTGTTTACCCTCATGGTTAGCTTTTTACTCCTCGTACCCGTCCAGTGAAAGTGAAGGAGGGAGAGAGGAAGAAAGAGGAGAGAGTGGGAGAGAGGGAGGTTGGTGCTGAGACTTTGACATGCTGGTGAAATATTGATGAAGTTGCAAAGTGGTGTTTCGCTAATAGCCATCCTTAAGCATTTGCTGACAGGCCATTATAGGGCATTTTTCTCTCTTTCTCATTGGCTGTTTTCTCTTTTTTTCCTCCCTCCTTCATCCATTTTCCTTCTGTCTCTTACTTAACAACCACAGTACAGTAATTATCAACAACAGCTGTTGTGCTCATTTTTGAAGAGCGGGCAGTTTTGTGCCAGACATAAATCAGCATTACTGTGATTATTGAAGTTAAGGAAAGTGTATATACTGTCTATATGTATAGACATCTGAAAGACATGGAATGTAAACATTTGCTACAGGATACATTTCTATGCTAATTGGATTTACCAAATACATTTTGGATAAACACAATTACTGCCAAGATAACATTTAATCGCAATGTCATTTTCCGATCCAGGAAGTGGGGGTACTTATAGTGCACATAAAACCACGGGGAGGACACCGTGTTAGTGTGGGTTTAACTCTGGATCTAGCTACCACTGAAAACACTGAGATCCTGTCCTTATGTTTGTTTGTTTTCTTCCAGCAAGTTGGTGCTTTCAGCAAGTGATTAAATAAAACATGAAGAATCCAAACAGTTGCAGACTTTCAAAATCGGGGGCTGACTTGGACGTGATATTTATGATTTCAGTAGTTCAAAAGTCCTGGTTTACACTAGAAGACACTTGCTAAAGGTTAGAAAATATTGAGAAGGAGCTACAAGTCAGTGTTGACTTTTCAATATCCGATAACCAAGACACTGATCTTTTGCTTCCCTTAAGAAGCTAAACGGAAACTAAGTAGAGCCACACTGTAGGCAATAAGGCAATTTACTTATTATGTGGATAATAAATAAATAAACACAACATAGTGCAGCACACAAAATGCAACCTGATAACAATTGAAAACAGAGCACCACAAACTGTCTGCACCAGGCTCCATGCGGCACAGTGTGCTACCAGTGTAGCCAGTACAGTCGTCCCTAGTTTAAACAGAAACAATTACTTTATAGGGAAATGAGTGTGATTACAAGCTGCCCTGTGAGACTCAACAAGCAATTACAAATCAGTAAATAATAATTACTATGGCAGCTCGGCCAAGAAGCTGTCTGCAGCGGAAGCAAAGAGCTCACTAGAAATGGATACTAGTAAGAACAAACTACACACACACACACACACACACACACACACACCGCTGCATGAACTGTACTTTTATCATTCTCTCTCTGCCTGTATCCCTTTAAACATGCACACACATATGACCACAGATGCATGTGGTGTAACAGCTGTGTGTATGTGTATATAGAGTGATATTCTGTAGGTATCATTATTAAATGACCTCGGACCTTGCTTGTCTTAGACAATAATAAACACGTGGAGTGTAACATCACAACAGCCGTGTCCTTCGTTAACATGGTTCAACTACGAAACAGTCATGACTTGGTTGGGTTCAGGAAAAGATCCTGGTTTATGTTACAATAAGTTTTTCCTCACTCACTGTGTAGACTCACAGCACTGATGATTGCAAAAACAAGTCAAATTATATGACTTACGTCAATGTTATGCATGTAATCCTAGAGCCAGGCTATAGATTACTTGGGCCATTATCTGTGGGCAATTGAACTGAAAAGTCACTGTAAATCACACAGTGCAGTCATTAATGTCAAAGGTTAGCGGCTGCAACCTCCAGGGATTGATTGAAGACACTGCACCACCCGATAGTCACAGCTATTTAATTTGCTGTCCGTCTACACAGTGAAGATTCTTATTTTCACAGCGTATGTCGTTATATTTTGAGTCTTGAACGTTACATGCAGCTCTTGTATTATCAACGACAAACTGTAACTGAAATAGGAAATATTAAAACTGTCAGTTTTTGATTGGAAAGAAAATGCAAGTGACTGCTACAATGAGTATGTTGAATGTTCAGTAGTTTGTTTTTACCGTCCTCCTGCGATCCATCTTCAGCTGAGAGATAATCAGAGCATGCTGTTCCCACAATGCTTCTCTCTATGTCACAGTTGGTTAAAAACAATCACACTGGAGCTCTCTGCCCTGAGAAAACCAGCCTTTTTAATTCATCTTTGTTCCACTTCTGTCATACACTTCTGGTTCTGGTAATAACCCACACCACAACTGACCTCGTGGCAAACACACTGAGACCTATTTTAGTTGTAAGTTCGTTGTCGTTCACCGGTTTAGGTTTAGGATTCTGATCAGTGTAACTGTATTGTGATGATGAATGAACGAATGTCTTGATCCACGCGTCAACTGAGGGATTTAAGTGTGAAAAGGTCAGGAAACTCTCTGGCTTCACTTGACTGATTTCATCAACATCGGGGTCAGCAAAAGATGGACAGGAGAATAAAACGCTGTCTGATAAAGATCTACCAAAGACTCTATTCTTAAGTCTTACCTGATATGAGATCCAGCTCTTGAATCTTACCCAATGATCTACAGAAGATTTAGGTCTTGATTCTTACCTGATGAAGGCCTGCTGATAGTTTACCTGGTAAAAGGTCTACCACAGAATCGAGTCTTGAACCTTACCTGATGCAGGTAAAGATTCAGTTGTTGTCTAGTTGACATCAGCTTTTGCAAGAGTCATGGTGGTAAAAGAGCAAGCAGAGCAGCTTACGTATCATTTTCCCATCCAACTTTATCCACCTCTTTCTCAGGTTTCAGCAAACACTCCCAGGTCAACTGAAAGATGTGACTCCTCCAATTCATTCATGAGACCTTGCAAGAGAGGTGAACACAAACCATCCATATGAGGTGTCCATAGATGTGAAAAGACTATCATGTGCAGCTGAGGGACACTGGATATCTGTCACTACCGTATCCTTGTAGAATTAAGTGAATCACCACAGGATGATGCAGCATATCCAAGGCTTACAGATGAGGTGATGAGTGGTGAGGCCGCCGTCGCCGTATGGAAACATGCTGCACGGGCTGACAGACAGCTAACATATCACCACATGTGTTAAGCTGAACGGCAAAACCGTAAGCTTAAGCTAAAGCAAGTCACATCTGTCCTGATTGATATTGTAAGAGGGGCTACGGCCTTTTGACCTCAGCTCATGGCGATACTCTCTGAGTATCCAACGTACATCTGAGCTATAAGATGTGTACAGGTTTTAAATAAAGTAGTATTAGAGGAAGAAGGTCGGTGCTACAATACGTTATCGGCACTGCACACACCTTACATGAGCAAAATAAACATTTGAATGGCAGTATAAGAATAAGGATAAAGGCCAGTGTAAATGGAATCCAGCTATAAGTTAATGGGCTGTATAAAAGTGTGTGTCAGAACAAACCAGATAAGCGGAGGCTCGGAGGGTGAAAAAGCTAAACTGAGCTCAGATTTGAAAATTCTGACACAACCCATTATTATTACATGAAGAAGAAGGAGGAAGGAGCAGAAACTTTTGGATGGGTCTGTAATGATAATTCAGTTTGAAACACGGTGTGTATGTGTGTTTAAGTCTGTGCATGCATCTTTATGTGTAATGACAAGGAGAGTCCTAATACTGCATCACTACTCATCAGTACTAAGTCAGGCTGAAATCGCGTGTCAAGCAAAACGCACAAGCACCTGAATCAGGCACGAATCAAGTCAACTATAAAACACACGCACGTATACAGCCATTATCTATACTGCATCGCTTCCGTGCACACGCCCACATTTCACTGTGAATCATCAGTTATTCTATCCACATGATCTAAGCATCGTCACTCCACCTGCAACCTCCGTCTCTCTGACTCCGTTCCTCCACTTGCTCTTTTCCCCTCCCATCGCTCTGGCATGGACCACGAGCAGGCAGGTACTGTGTTCCGGCATTGACACGTGCAGCCGAGCTAACGTTACATTCTGTTCTGTGAGACCACGCAGTGCTCACTTTTACTCATCCAGAGGAGGAGAAGGTGGAGGAGGAGGAAGAGGAGGAGGACTTGGGGGGGCCGCAGAGGAGGAAAAGTATAGCGGTGATGACAATGAGGAGGAGGAGTAGTAGGAGAGGCAACATGACGAAAAACACGAGGATGTACAGAAAGAAGAGGCGGAGACAAAATGTCATGCAAGACGAGTGTATTTAGGTCATCTGTGTCTTCATCCTCACTGGCTCTCCCTCTTTCTGCCTCTCCGTCCCTTCCTCTTCCTCGATTCCCCATCTTCCTATATTATTCGTCCTCTGGCCGGTGCAACATGCTACCTTTTCCAGTCTTCTTCTGCTGGCTTGGATGCTAATGGCTTGCCATGAAAGTTTAAATACCCTAAATGGCTCAATAATTTAATAATTACCTCTTAGCAGATGGACAGCCGGAGTCTCCTCTGCCCAGCCTCTTTAGTGTCGATTATCAACAGATCACTAAGTTGGAAAGACGAGGAGACTTTATTAAAAATCCAAACTCGAGCAAATAAGATACACGTGAAATTCCACCATGTGTCTGTTAGTATCTGTTAACAGTATTTTGACTTTGCACCATCTGCATGAGGTGGATCATTTCCCACTGTCCTTTTGGGGGAATTGATAAGTGCAAATAACATGTGTGTACTTCTTTTCCCGCTCTTTAGGCTTTTCACATATAAATTACAATTTTCCCAAAAGCTCTCTCTCCACTTTTTCCTTCATGTAATGTAATTTGTTTTTCCTCAAGTACACATTGTATGCAAAGTACTTTTGAGCAGCTATATATATTAAACAAAAAAAAAAAGTGTGCATATAATAACTTTAATGTAGTCCCAATAGCAGCTGTGAGCTTTAGGAAAGTCATATGCTATGGGAACGCTTTGTGCTATACAGCTGGAACCTGGTGTGAATTGTGCACATCTCATTTTTGCTCCACTTCCCTCCATTAGCTCCATTGTTCATCACATACACTTACGCTTGTGTTTTGCTTTGGGGGCCTAATTCACAAAGCGAGGAGGACCGGGCAGGAGAGCATCTGCTCCACAGAACAGTGTTCTCAGTGAGAAGCAGGAAGGGCTTGCATGTGTATTGCCATATCTAAGAATGTACTGCAAACATCGAAATGGCTTCCGCACCGCTGTGTCACTCTCAAAGACAGCAAAGAAAAAATTACAGTATGTGCCACAACTAATGGTTTTAAAAGTGGGTGAAAAGTCCAATTATTCCAAGAGAAATTGGTGGTAATGGAGCAGCGACAATTGAGTCTCTCTGTGCGATCGGATCAAATACATGCTAGAACATTGCCCGGAACTGCATCTGATGTCACTTTGAGGAATGTAAGTGTTATGTAAATGCAGGACGGGGGGTTGGG
>NW_019525503.1:968260-1004500 GCF_002814215.2 Seriola lalandi dorsalis
TGGGGCTGTACAGAGAAGCAAGTGACTATGCATTTCAGAGATAAGTATAAATGGGACAAGGGGATGGTATGAGTCACGCTTCACAAATCTCTAAGCTGAGCAAGAGTAGACCTGGGTCTGTACTCCCTCCCTCTCTTCCCCTCTCCATCTTTTCCCTCTATGGGGTGTGAAGGCCCGAGGGTTCCAGTTTTAATTACTGATGAGAGATGCAGAGCCTGAACACCTGGCCTTACCTCTCAGCGTGATTCACTCTGGGATCATTTCTCACCCGATGGTATTGTATGACTAGCACTCAGCCCTCAAATAAAGTCGAGTGCATGTAGTGTGTGTGTGTGTGTGTGTGTGTGTGTGTGTGTGTTGTAAGCCCCATGGTTGGCCAGGTGGTAAAGCTCTGCTGGGGCCTCCTGATGGAAGTCCTCTCCCTGCTTCAGCACAATATTCCCACAGCCTGGCTGGAGGGCCCAGAAACACAAAGAGCAACAGCTAGGCGGCACATGGTTGAGCACATACCCTAACCCTAGCCCCCCAAAGAATGCCAATTTGCATAACTAACTGGATACAACTTGCTTTACTAAAGCTCTGATACATGTCACAGTTAGGATATTGGAAAGGAGAATGCGGCGATGCGCATCATCCAGTTCAAACGTGTCTTGAACACATCATTGTCGACTTATGCAGGGGAAAAAAATGACGTGGGTGTTTTCGACGAGTGTTGCATGACACTGGTGTGTGTTGCCCTTTACTGCTGTCAGATTAAATCAGGTTTTATTGTCTTTTATTGTCTATATGTCTGTCTTATATGCAATAGTGGAAGAAGTTTTAACCCCTTTAGTATCTAAGACCATTTACTGCAGTGTATGCATATTAATCTTTTTGTTTTTAACATAAAATTTCAGTAGCAAAAAAAAAAAAATGTTGATTAAGTGCTACTAGTTTAAAGGGTTTATTTGTAAAAATCTTTTCTGCCAGGTGCAGGTGGTGGTGATTGTCGCTTGACGAAAGCTTCAGCCATTGTTGCGTTTACAGGACAGGAAGTTATGGCCCTCTGAGTTGCGTTACGTCTTTAGGGCAGATTAGTCGCTATCGTGTGACAAGACGGGGCTAGCTGGTTACCGTGCTAACTTCAGTAGAAGAATAGACATGACAGACAGTTTTGCTATTGCCAAATAGCTAACGTTAGCATTAACAGGTGTGAGTTCAGCATCAAACCTTTACTCACCAAGAGTTGTCCCCAGTGGTGGAAAGCAACCCTCTTGTTTTGCTTCTATTTCCATCACTTCTTCTCTACTACTGAAGTTAGCATGCTAACCAGGTAGCTACAATCTGACTAGCCCGTCTTGTCACTTTCTGATACAACGAAATACGACGATGGCTAAAGCTCTTGGCAAGACTAGTAAGTAAACAGCTGTTAATGCTTGAGAAAAGTCCTCTGAGCAGCGCTAATGTCTTCAGGGCAAATTTGAGGCCACAGTGAGTCGCTATTGGAAAGTGACCAGACAATCTGGGGCTAGTGGGTTAATGTGTTGTCTTCAGTAGAAGAAAAGACTTGATAGAGACAAGAGTTAACATTGATGTTGCTTTCCACCTCTGGAGACAGCTCTTGATGAGTAAATGAATAAAGTTTGATGCAGAGACTGATTTCAGGTCAGTAACCAGAAACTCAGGAGCATCAACAATAAGCAACACAACTGCCCATGTTGCCTCGATTGAAACCCTGTCTTTTAATGTGATGACCGTAGTGTTTGGCTGAGGGGAAATCAAAGCTAAAACTTGAAAATTTGCTCCGATTACACTGCAGCAGTTTTGCTAATAAGTTCCCAGAAGGAGCCAGTCAGAGAAGGTTGATTTAGTCTGGACACATTTTCACTCCTGTGATGTCTGCTTAGCTTGCACTTTCATGTTTGACCTCATCCCTCTTATCCTCCTCTCTCTCTCCATCTCTGTCTCTCTCCCTCTCAACACAATGCCAAACTGCAGATGCACAAGATTTTAAACGTCTGCCTTGTCTCAAACTCCTGTCCAATTAACTTTGTTTTTTGACAACTTCAGCTCTATCCATCTCAGTATGTTTAGTTCTCCTCCACCAGCCCCCCCTGCCATGTTCTTTCAGTCGCTCTCTCTCTCTCTCCCTCCTCCTGTTCCATATTGCTCCTCTGTTGGAATTTTTCTCCCCCCAGCATCCCCTCATCACTCTCATCTTTCTTCTTTCATCTCCTCTTTCTCTTCTCTTTCCTACCTTCTGATAATGGTTTTCTCCTTTCCTCCCACTTCAAATCCTCCCCTTCTGCCTCTGCCTCAGTCCCCCTATCGCCATTCATTTCATATCATGCTAGCATAGCTTCTGGTGTGGCGTTGCGCCTATTGAATAGTTATCAGAGTGTGTCTCCTCTCAGCTACGGTTGTGAAAGCTGAACATAGAGTTATGCAGGGGCTGGGGAAGACGAGAGGGTGGTGGGGGGAGGGTGGGGACAGTGCTGCTGGCTCTGGGAGATGGATGTAGGGGATCAGGGGCTTGACTGACAAGGCAAATGGTAATAAATGACTCCTATGCCAGCTGACAAATGAACGCACAGGACCAGGAATAGAACCAATCAGAGCAGATAAACACTGACATGATATGCAGTTTGTGTGTTCTCCCCTAATATGACCCACTTTTCTGTTCTTCATATTTCCCGAACTGTGCTGAAATGCCAAAACTTGCTTTTTTATGGGCTATGCATGGACTTTGGCGAGGTTGTGATTGCACATGCATCCTGCATGCGTGTTTGTGCACGTGCATGTGTGCACCTGTTTGTGTGATGTTCACAGCCGTGTAGCTGTGATGGATGGAGTCCTGTGCCGCTCCACTGGGGCCATTAGTCAGCCAGAGAGTAGGGGCTGGCCACCTGTGTATGATGCGCCAACGTTAGAGGTTGAAGGCCAGGACAGACACTTCTCCACTGTGTGTGTGTATGTGTGTTTACAGTGCTTTATGTGTTCCTGTCTATGCGTGTGTGTCTTACACAAGTAAGTGCAACCTTGCAGGTGTTCAAAGGAGATCTTTTTTTATTTTTTTTTTAGATGTGTTAGGATGGGATAGTGCACGTGCATGTGTGCTCTTTGGTCATGCTGTGACCTGACTTTCATCCTCCCTCTGCGAGTACTTACAGTATATCCGTCAGCCACGCTTCAGTGTGCATCACACACATAACAGATATTTGCAGAGCAGCTGCACATTTGAATTTCAATTTGTGGTACTTTATGTTTCCTAATGTACTACACCTAATAGTTATGGAAAGGGGAACAAAATAATAGCTGGTGCAAAAAGACAAAACGTTGCAGAAACTAGAGAGAGATACGAAGTCCTGCTCTGTTCCACTGGCTACTGTAACTCATTGTGTTTTGTTATACAGGCTTGTTTTCATTGATCTCTCTAAAAAGGTGAAACATGATGCCGGGGTTCACTTTCCATATTCTAAGCTAAATGAAAATCTGCTGCTGCACTGGAGAGTAGGATGAGATGATTTTGTCAGCTTTCAACATCTCCAGCTCCCATTAGGTTTTGACAGAGTGCCAAAGGCCCAGACCTGAGTGATATGTTATTTAACAGTAACAAAATAATAGTTACTGTCAGCAGGATTATGCAAAAGTACAAAACCGATTTGCACCAAATTTGGTGTAGGGTTGAGGTGTGGGTCAGGGAAGAACTTATTAAAATTTTGTACAGATCCAGGGATTTTTTAAACATTGTGAGATTTTTCAACATTTTCCTCAGCATTTCTTTCGGCCTTGGTTGAAGTATTTGCTCTGCTTAGAGCCATTGTAGCTTTATCTTGATTTTCAAGCTACAGATTGCTAAAGGCATCAGAAAATAAAAGCAACATAAAGCGATAGTCCTGAAAATGCATGTTTAACGTAAACTCCACAAGCACAAGTTTCTAAATGAGATGGAAATTCTAAATATTTTTTTCATAAACTGCAGCTTTTCACAGAGGACAATAACATCCTTTTTAAGACCTAGTGATTTTGATCTGACTTACAAATCCTTCTTTAAAAGAAGACAAGCCCTCTGAATGCCTTCAGGCTTTTGTTTTTATTACCTCCCTGATGTGGAGCTACATATGCTGTGCAGTATACAGTATGTCAGACAACTTGGTTATTCATGACAGGTTTATTCTCTGGTGGTGAATGTGGAAGTATCACATGAAAAAGTGTCCAACTACAACCTAGGGAACTGCAAAGTTCAATAAGTATTTTAAATGGTTTCAAACATGGCACATTTCTCTCCGGGGTGATTTAATGAGCTAGCCACAGCTACTTTTAGAAGCACTGCTGTTATCAGCAAACCAAACCTACCACCCCTCAACCCCGGCCCGACTGCATGCTTGTCTTCACTCCTCAAATCCGTGCTCACTTCCTATACCGAAGCCTGTTAGCTGACCAGCCAGCAGCCTTTACCTCAGCCCCCCGCTAGCTGCGCACACACACAGCCTGCCGAGACCAGTCGTACCCACTCAACATCAGCTACCCTGGGTTTTTCTGCGTGGCTCTGCTCACATTCACACGCACACACATACATGTACATGTGCACTCTGCAGGACTTCATACGTGGGTGGAAATATAAATATATACGAGCGCACACATCACGTGGACAAATGCAGACATTCTGGCAGAAAAATGCACACTGTCAGTTTGGCTTCCTGCCTGAGTAATCACCTTTGGTTGATGGCGGACATTGCACTAACGAGCTTCTCAAGTGAAAAGGCATCTCTGCTGTGTCACTCCAGGCCTGAACTCAGGCTCCTTCACTCCGTCAGAGCACTGGAGCCACAGTTGCTGATGCACCGGCACCCTCTTAAGATCAGACTCTCAAAAGGTATTCATCAAACCTCAGAAAATACGAGAATTTAATTGGACCATTTCAAAGTTTGTGTTGCTGTTTTGGCAACCTTGATTTAGGGCAATTTATTTTCTTCTTTAACATTTAATTGTTTACATTTACCTTGTTGATTTTCATTTCCAAGGCAAGGGCACTGATAACAGCTGCTAGCTTGTGCCCAGGAGATTAACTCGTCATTACATAACGACATAAGGAGCCGGAATTAAACAGTACAATTAACCTTTATATGTAATTGCGCTATGATATATTAATATATTAATCTATGTGAAAATTACCAGGTCTATCTTCAAATGTCTCTGAAGATTTTGACTGTAAAACAGGTTTCTGTCACCTCTCTGCTTTTCTATTCTTCTGCTATTATAATGATATTTCATTTTGAATGAGACTGTATAAATAAGGCATTTGAGCACACAAGTTACAGCAGCAATCTGAACTGTTACACACCCACTGCTGCATTTTTTTTCTCCCTCCAAACAAAGTCACACAGGGGCCAAGTGATAATGATGTGTCTTTATATGATAATGACAGTTCTGTCAAATCTCTGTACAAAGTTCTGCATCTATCATCGTCCTTCCACACACATAAAAACACTCATTCTCATTACAGGCTTGAAAAGAAAAATATGTCTCTTAAGTAAATATTTAATATATAATATATTTCAAACAGTTCTGACAACCATGTACTTAAATAGATAACGCTCCACCCATCTTGTGTGGGACAATTATTCTCTTGTGGGAGTGTCTTTATATATATATGTATATATTTCCCTGCTATATTTATATCATAATATATACAATATAAAATCAAATCTACTTACAAACTTATTTACAGAAATGACAGTCTATTGAATGAAAACATCAACTTTCATAAGTCATTTCTCCTTATGGAGCATCTGTGTTCACTTATTCTGTTTTAAAGAACGTGATGTTTACACAGGATCATCCACATGGACCTTTTAATCGTGTTGATTGTGCAAAGTGGAACATGTGATGCCATCTGTGATGAAATACTTTTTATTACTCATTTACTCATCACTCTCATTCATCACTGTATGCTAACTCATTACAGCTAGTCAAAATCAACCCAGCATTTAAAACAGGAATGCTCAAAAAACGTTTTTCAAAAATTCTTTATTTCACCTTTTTTCACCGGAGAAGCAGTGGGGCATTTTTTGATATTATTTTGCAGCTGTTCAAAATAATTTAAGGCACCTCTGAGCATGTTTGCTATCTCACTCGCCTATAGTTTTTCATTTGCTTTGCTTGCGAGTTTGCATCCTTACTAAGCTGCAAATCAGATTACTGCATGTCCCAAATCTTAAAGCCTTAAATATGTATGACCCATTTTAATGAGGTAGTATAGCTTGGAGCAATTTTCTTCTAAAACCAATATCTGTCCTCTTACACATCCTAACAAATTGCAAAACATACTGATTACCTCTGTGTCTCCCACACACACGGGATACGTGAACACAAGCCCGCAGAAGAACGGATGGACTGACACGCAAACTGCTGCCATATTCTCCAAACAAAGAAGCACATGCATCGTTCATGTAGCATCTCTCTCAACTCTCTCTGGGCTGCGGCGATGAGAAGCGGTCATGAAACAAGGAGCTAGTGAAAGGCACCAACACGGAGCGAGGGAATTAGAAGAAGAGAAGGAGATAAGGAGAAGGAGAAAACGGAGAGATGTAGTGCTAAGCAGCTTTAAGACAATGTGGTGGGGGGGAGGCTCATTTTAAGACCAAATGGCTGCTGCTACCCCATATCACTGCTCTACATAAACACACCCCCACACACATAGATAGAAACACAAACATATGCATGTGAAAACACACACTGACACCCATCCGCCTACACATACAATCCACTATCGCTGCTGCACATGAGTAACCCAGATGTGCTTCCCACGTATATCTCCTCTCTACACCCATCGCACTGTGAGAATAAAGAGGACGGGGAAGCGGAACAGAGCGCAGTCAGTGTAGGAAACAGAGGGAGAGACGAGGAGAGGGGTGTGCTTTACTAAGAGAGCAAGAGAGGGATGGGGTGGGGGGTGGGAGGGAGGGAGTGCAAGGACAGGCAGAACACAAGCAAAGAAGACAGAATAAAGGGTGGGCAAGAGAGACGGCAGCAATGTGTCCCTACAGTGCAGAGGGAGAAAACAAGAGGGGAAGTGTGGGATGACTCAGACTAAAAGATGAGAGAGGGCAAAGGGAGAGGAGTTCAATAATACATGTTTGGGAATCCCCTTAATACTTTGTGGGACTGACTCTATGGTGTCTAGCCTCAAAGGTGGATATATGAAAGAAAATGGATTGTGACTAGGGAGAAAAATGTGAAGGATGCTGTTTAGTATATATATATATTTTATTCTGTTATATATATTTCCAGTATGTGTTTTTAGAATATGGTTACACAGAGAGGCTCGTCACAGTACTCACCCATGTGCTTAGGAAATCGGTGGTGCTGGAAGCTTGGTGATAGTCACTAGTTCCTGGTCGGGGCAGTAGCTAGCTTTGGTTGTGGCTAGTTTTGCTCATGGCACGGAGGGGGAGCTAAAATCAGATGGCGAGACACATGGTACAACATGGCTTTCTCTGCTTTGGACTCTCAGGTTCTCTCGTTCCCATCAAAGGTCAGTACTGTCAAGATGGTTTGCAGCCGGGTCGACAAATTTGCATGACTTTACCAAAGTTCAACTCTCCCCGAAAGAACAGCACAAAATGTACTTTGCCTTCATGGGCAAACCCATTGATTGTGCCAATTCCATTACAATGATTGATTTTGCTCTCAGCCCTGAGAGATAGGGTGAGGGGCTCGGACATCCGGAGGGAGCTCGGAGAGGAGCAGCTGCTCCTTTGTGTCGAAAGGAGCCAGTCGAGATGGTTCGGGGATCCGATTAGGATACCTCCTGGGTGCCTTCCTTTGGACGTTTTCTGGGCAAATCTGACTGGGAGGAGACCCCGGGGTAGTCCCAGAACACACTGGGGGGGATTACATTTCCCATTTGGCTTGATATATATACATATCCCCCAGGAGGAGCTGGAAAACGTTGCTGTGGAGATGGACGTCTGCTACCGCCGGGACCCGACCTTGGATAAGTGGAAGAAAATGGATGGCAGGATGGATGGATGGATGGATGGATGGATTTTGGCCCAGGATTTTGCTGCTACGAAGGCTGGTGTGAACACATCCTTGCAGGAAGGAGAATCAGAGTCAATTTCATACTTCAGGTTCAGAACATGTTACCTCACCACTGGTGCTTGAGGTGAGGAAGGTTGCTAGCTTAAAGAGGTAACATGCATTCAGATATCCTCAAATGAGTTTTACTTTTAGCTTGCAGCTTAGCTACTTGTACATTTGCAAACAATGAAAGGATGATGGTGACAGTTTATTTGACAAAACTCACAATGTGAGAAGTCAAATCATTTTGGAAAACTTTATTCTTTTAGGTATAAGAAGCACGCACACTGTTTTCCAGAAATACCCTACCCGGCTCGATGTAACACTAATACCCAGAGAAGGCATTCAGAATCAATTAGAAAACTCTGAAAAATGCTCTTTGACAGTCCAGCATAAGAGTGTATTCAGATTCAGAAGAAGGATGAAAAAGCCCATCTTTATTATCCACATTGCTCACTTAATTGCCAATTACTGCGGTGTGATATCACATAATCATATTACCGGATTCTGGCTCCAGAGGACAGAATCCTCCTGTTCAGATATAGTACCATGTGGACTGTACCAACGTTTTAATTGCAGTGTCAGAAAACACAAAGACTCTCCATGTTGGGTGGTTCAGGGAATGACAATGCCATGATAAAACCAGATTTCTTTTCAGTAGCAGTGTAATTAAGTCACAAGAATATTGCCATGTGATGAAATATGATAACGACTGAGAATTTATTAGATATTGTGTCAACTTTATTGCTTCTGTAAGAAATAAATAGAAGGAAAGCACAAATGACAAATTAGCCACAGGCCCTGTGTGCTTGGTTGCGTATTGTGCAGCAGGTGTTGGGTATCTGAGCCTCCAGTTCTGTCCTGAGCTCTGCAGCTCTGTGGTCGGGGGGACTCCTCAGCTGGGGAGGCGCTGATGGACAGCCCGAGGCAGCCAGCCAGATGCTCCCCCTGCAGGTGATTTGTCAGCTCAGTATTCATCTCCAATTAAGTGGATCATTCTGAACTGCAACCTACAGGAGAACTGAGGTGAATTTGAGGAGGAGGTTGGAGCACGCTCCCCGCGGTGCGCAGTACAAGCCTGAGAGTATGCACAGCTGGACCTTGCTTGCCTTATTTCCCTATGAGCCCATTTAGTCAGTGGTTGAAGTAACTAACACTTTGATGAAAAAGAATTCCATGTTTGCCAATTTCAGGCAGAAGAACATCACAAAACTGACATATTATCTCACAGTCATCATGTTCAACAGTTTTCTCTTTACTCATCCAAGCAAACAGGGAGAAGCATCATTTATTTAGAGTTATGTTTCTGTCCACCTGATGAGTTTAAGTCAAATTAGTGCAATTAGTCCATTTGACATGGTTTCGACTTCTAACTACTGAGAAACAATTCTGGATCTTTACCTACTAGATGTTAGACTTTCTTGAACAGGTGGTTTCTACTTTTGTGTGTGTTTGTCATTTGGTGGTGGGCAGGTAGTGCACAGTGACTTAACCATACAGTAAATGTGCTGTCCAACCAAAACAGTCAACCAAAAAGAGGCTAAAATCGTCTGTGGTCCTCTTTGCAAGCAGCTTGTTACGACCTCTGTATTGTTAGGCGAGCCCTCGTGGCCATAGTTAACGTGATGGGATGTAAGTTGAGCTGAGGCGGAGTGGATGGATGGATGGGTTGACAAAATATTGGACTTTAACACAGGAGCCCACAGTTTGTTAACACTACTGCCTGCGTCGTGTTCCATTTCCAGTACACAGAGCGAGTGTACAGAGAGTGTGTGTTTTGTCTGTGCGAACGTGTACGTGAGCGTGTTTAGGTGCATGTGTCTGTGTTGTGTACCCACATTAATATTACATACGCATCCTGCTCCAAAAAAAAAGGAAAGGCAAAAAGTGTGCATGGAGGATTCACTTGAGAGCCCCGCTCTCAAAACAGATTCACTTATAATTCATTTAATTTAGGCACCGCACCATGTGTTATGCAGAGACCGCCATTTGATGTGCAGCCCGTGCTTGGATGAGTTTAATTACTTAGCCGTCAAACAAAGTTATGCAGCATATGCACTTTCAGAAATATTGTGTGTGCCTCTGTATTTATAAGACAATAACTGATGATCATGCTTTATTTGACTGAGACATGTCTGCAATGCAAAGTCAGCGTGATCAGCATCGGCTTCCAGACAGTGTATGAATGATTGAAAGATATTGTTAATGGACCTACGCAGGTCCTACAGCTATATGCTTTGGTGGAGCCACTCTGTTGTCTATCTTTTCTTCCTTTTGTCATGTACCTTCATCAGAAAGCATTGATATAAAATTTCACCTCTTTTTTTTTCGTCTTCCTGGCGTCGA
The DNA here is from genome assembly GCF_002814215.2 of Seriola lalandi dorsalis. Classification (NCBI taxonomy): domain Eukaryota; kingdom Metazoa; phylum Chordata; class Actinopteri; order Carangiformes; family Carangidae; genus Seriola; species Seriola lalandi. The sequence goes on from NW_019525503.1 coordinate 978,671, forward strand.
CTTTGTCTTTTTATACGTCACCTCACATTTTTCTTTGCTCATAATTACTACGACCACTAGATGTCTCCTAACAGGAAAACCTACTGTGGGTCAAATAACCTGCCGCACAGTCGACCTATGGGCTCGTTTTTTACTGGACAGTCTCGTTTCCAAATATCCTGTTGTGTTCAGAGCGTTTGTGGGTGCTGTTACAGCCAATCAGAATGTCTGATAATGTTTTATTCTAAACTCAAAGTAAGGAAAACTTGTTTATTATTTATAATTATTATTGTAGAAGTTGAGTGCAGAAAAAAAGACAGTAAGATATTTAGTGCAGCAGAGGCTTTGGAGCTAAGTTTTCAAGGAGAAGAAAAAAAAAAAGCCCATGAATAACTGCCTTAGAGAATGGACATGATTCATGAATAGATAAAGATAGTAACTTGCACAATCCAAACAAATGTGTGCAACTTTCAGTGTTGAATTTATCTTTCGTTATTATGGTTTGCAGTGATTTTATCTATAAAATAAGGAAGGATTAGGGTCTGTTTTTTTTTTTGTTTCTGTTTGTTTTATGGGTTACGATCACCTATTGTAGAACACAGAAGTCTTTACTGAGTGACATATATAATGTAATATAATGCCTCAGAGGGTTTGACTATATGCACTATTAGAACATTTAACACAGCTCACATGTATTTAACATCGTAGCTAATCAAAAATAATGCAAAAACTAAGACTTCAGGTTCATTGTCACAACTCGACTCTGAAAGTAAATGGAAACAAGTTGATGCCTTCAATGTAAAAATTCATCCAGATATTTTAAACTTCATGCATTTGAAAATGGTCAACTAGAGGTATACATGAGAGCAACAGCAAACCAATATAAATATTTAAAGAAGCATATATATGATAGATGTTTTCTTATTTTTTGCTAAAGTGAAAGCGAGGACGCGGATGGAAATGCAAAAATAAATCTGATGAATGAAAACTGTTGGATTATGATAAAAAAAAGAGCAAAATAAACCATACCCTCACTTACAAACACACACGAATACACAGACTAATAAATACACACACTTGTCAACCCACATGCTCAAAAACAGAAACACACTCACACATGCACACACACACACACACACACGCACACACACAGATGCACATGCACACTGACAAACCTATTTCGATAAGAGATATGTGTAACTGCAGGCCATTACTCCCACAGAAGCAAGAGGCAGCTTGACTGGGAGCTAATGGATAGAACCATTACAGCCAAGGAGAACCAATGTTTCACCATTAGATAAGGAATCAATTATGTGTTTATATGTTTCTTTCTGCCTCTGCCTCCCTTATTCTTGCCCTCCAGCCCTCAGCTCCAGCTCTTATTAGAAACACAGCTGAAACTCATCCAACCTTCATGGAGGGATAGGTCGGAAAAATCCTTTAGGATCATCTTGATCCCGTACGCATTTCAAACAGAGAGGGTCTGTGCTTTGAGATATAATAAATTAGCAAAATGGTAATTTCGCTGAAAAAGAGTTCCATGAAGTAGGTTAACAAAATGCACCATGGCATCCTGTGCTATGGTGATGCATGAAACAGTTTTTTTTTTTTGTTTTTTTTAATATATTTAATAGAGCTTAAAAATCCAGAGTGCCAGATGGTGAGTTCCCACTGAGACAGGATGCACCTATGACATGAATTGAAATGAAGAGTGAAGAGAGAGCGAGAGAGAGAGAGATAGATAGTCATCTCTCATCTGTGTCTATGTTGCACAGGGAGGCAACAAAGTGACAACAAAGCAACAACTGAGGACAAAAAGATATATAGAAAATATATTAAAAGCGTATTTACGACCATGTTGGACTGACATCTTAACAACTCAAACGTGAGCACCTGCACCACTCAATCCAAGGACTTTAGTTTTTCCAGCAGCTCAGGTTTTGGGACTGAGGGGAAGTGGTGTTTGCTACATAAAAAGACCACCTCAGGTCCTGCCCATACAGAAATATAATATGTGACATATATAAGAGTGATGATGCCATATATGTGACATATAAGGGGTTATATTAATACACATCCTGCGGTTATATGAAGATATAAGTTAAGCCTAGAGCCTATTAAAAATATCCATAATTCATTTTTTTATGGTATAACATGTGTCGACCATACAGTAAATGTTAAAAGTAATAAATTCTATATTGGCTTTTAATATGAAATATCTATGCAGGAAGTGTTAAAATTATATATACATGCATTTATGTTTCGTAATCATCTCCTCTCACTACTATCAGACTATTGATATTTCATGAGCTGAAACAACAAGGTCGGCTGAAGGTATTGCAGGAATGTGCCGTTGATTTCCCCACGGTCAGGGTGCATATAGGGTTACCTGGTCACATGCAAATATTTGCATGCACAGGCACACAAACACAAACTCTCCTGGTGGTTCACAGGGAAGCTGAGGAAGCCGGCTCTATTTTTATTTATTTATTTTATCATGGAGCTGCTTCATGCACACTGACGTAACAAAAGCTGAATCTTATTAAACTTTTTAGGCTCCTGAAAGGACACAAGCAGCCGTGTTTTCTCTGATAAATGTCTTATTTAACAATCTCCCTGGACATCCTAATTGTGGTGTTGGCTCGTGTTTCAGTGCACTGAACTGGAAAACCTTGGCATCTGTGCTGCTCCCCTTCCTCCTCCTCCTCCTCGCTTCCTCTCCCTGTTCCTGTTCCTTTTTTCTTGTTTCCAAATTTCCTCCACCCATATCCCCCGCAACATCTTTTGTCTACCACTTAGCGTCCAAAGAATTATCCCAATTATGTCGTAGATCTGGTAAGACACATAGTATTTGTCTTCCAACTGGAGCCCCGAGTGTTAAAACAGGAACGGCTGAGCATCTGCTGAGTGAACAACACTGGTTTGATGCCAGGTTTATTCGTTAAAAGCAGGATATAGCACATCTGATTTCAAATGAAGATGTACACCAAAGAAATCCAGTACTTTGGGAAAGTTTCCTGAAGATAGCAGGTATATTTAATTATTTACACGCTTTGTGAAACACTTCCGCAGTACGTGTCTATTTTCGGTCCCACCCAGTGAAGGAGCCCAGACTTGTGCCGGCAGCCAAAAGTCATTTTTATGAGCACTAAATGGCGTCCAGCGCATTCACCCCTGTGAATAAAAGAGGCGCTAGTCTTGTCTCCGTGAAACACACCATTACTCCCCCATTGTTTGCCAAAGCACTTTGCCGAGAAATAATTTACGCTTCCAGCATGTTCAACACAAGGTCATGTCCAGGAGAAATGGCCCTGTAGTGTCACTAAATACCAACCAACCTCTGGGCCTCATCTATTACTCACCTATGAGATGTGTTTGTAGGTGTAATATTGATTAATCTGGCATATTATAGTCGGAGACTCATTTGTTTTTGACTTTGCCGCTGAACCAAGAAATTAAAAAGAAGCCTAATTAGCTTTTTCCTCCTGCAACCATAGGATACGTTTAAGTGTATATTTTTTTTACTAAAGACAGTTGGGCAAAATGATGCAGGAAACAGATGCTAGTTTCTCCTTATAGCTCCCATGTTATATAAAGTGAGATTTCCATGACTTCTTTGATTATAGATCAGGTCTAGGTTCTATATTGATACTGGGAAAGTATCAAAGCCTCAGTCCACAGAGAAATGCACACAGCCACCTGGACCCACCGACAAGCCTTGCAGGATTTGGTTTACCTGAAACCTGCAATATTTTTATTTGATCAGAAACATAAAACAGCTCACAGACATGTTGTTACTAGAGCTCCAGGGAGAAGCCTGAGAGAGGAGATGTAAAACTAAATGGTTTTGGTTCTTAAAATCACAAATATATCTTCTTATTGATATTAACACTTAAAAATATAGGACCTTTAATGCTCCTCCCTGGTTTAAACCAAGTCCTTTAAGTATTCAATGTGTAGTTCAACTCTGCAGTACAATTTACTCACACAGCAGTGTGCTGTATATAAACACCAGTATTCATAATTGCACATTATGGGACGCTTTGCATCATCTAATTTGATCTGTTTTGAGCAACAGTTGGTTAATACATTTGGGGGAGACAAAGATCAGGATCCTTTGTTTTGCAGTGGTTCAACAATTAAACATCCAATTAAAATTTGAGATGTTTTTAATTCTCTCTAAAAAAATAATAGGATAAATTGAAATGGACCTGAGTGGAAGCCTTGTGGCGACGCTCCAGTGGAGAGGACTTAACCTGACCCTGATCCTGACGGGGGTGTGGGGTGGGTACCTCCAGAAAATGATAAGAGGCTGCTTTCTCCTTTTCCTCACTGACTTATCTCCGTCTCCGCAGACCCGTCATTCACGCCACGCTGGACCAGATAACACCGGGTCAGTCATTTCCCGACATGCACAAACGTGGTGATTAACATAACGAGGGTCTCTCCAAAATGTAGCTACTGTTTTTTTGTTTTTTGTTTTTTTTGCCCAGCAATGTTGATAGTGTTGTTGTTGTTGGATTTTTGTGCAGCATGCCTCAGAAAATAAGGACATTTGTGACATTCATGTGTCCCAAATTTGCCCTTTTTTTGCTTTACATTGTAACTGAAATGCACATGCAAACACCTGCTTACATGGAGCTGCTGCAGTGAGAGTAAAGGTTATATTTGATAGGTGTTGCCCTCAGCATGGCCATCTCTGCGTGGCCACCTCCTTTGCAGAGACACTCAAAGACACACTGTGGAGAAATTAAACTGTAAATTGGGAAGAAAAAAAAAATGTGTGAAATATGTGGCCTATTTGCAATGCAAATTCCAGGAGCCCGTGGTCTCATGGGGTCCATCACAGGACAGCAGGCACAACCAGATGAACACGCAAGCGAGTGCCAGAGCTTTCATTTTGTTTGCTCTCTCTCTCTCTCTCTCTCTCTCTCTCTCTCTCTCTCTCTCTCTCTCTCTCCCTCCTCTTCTCTCTCTGTGTCTCTCTCATCAAAGGGGCTCCATTTCTAAAGACGTTTATGCATCTCATGTACATAGCTCATGTATCTCATGTATATATTCAATAGGTATGTGGAGTTGGGAGGTAAACAGGCCCTGCAGGACTGCTGGCTGCATACTCTTCCTCGCCAACCAGTAAAACAGCTCATTATGGCCCATAAGATCGCTCTTAATGGGCCTTTGTAACACTCCAGCAATCACTTAAGCCTTTGTATAACTCTGTGGTTGAACTTGAGAGGTTGATAGACTGTTACAATACAATATACATAAGGGACTGCATAATGCACGATGCAGATGGTTGGATAAGGACGAGCAGAGATGATGGACCTACTAGTATGAATTTTATGGTTACATTCTGGTTAAGGATGAACTGATAACATTGCTAAAATATCAATCAAACACCAGATCACAATAGCTCCCACACACATTACACTGGCCGTGAATAATTTACCTTTTAATACGTAATTTAACAGCAGCATGCAATATCTGAGAAATCTATGTAATATAGTTTTAATATAATTTCATACAGTGAATATACGCTGTAATTGTTCATGATGAAAGTAAGGGAATTAACATTGCCTATTAGTAAACTTTACAACAAATAGCATAAAGTTTTTGCTGTTTTTTTTTTCTTTTACCTCTGTCCTCATCTATTTGCTGTATTTCTTTTCCCATTACAATAGAAAGATAAATATTAAAACGTAAAGAATGTAAAAATGTACATACATTTCACATAGGAATGATTATTGGAATGATAATCTGTTTTTAAATGTTGATATTTTCTGGCAGTGGGCGTGGTTTAACAGCACGGTGTGACTGTACAGAGTGGAAAAGGAAGAATGAGTCTTAAAGGAATATTTTGGGATGCGTCAAAGTTGAAAGGTTTCCAATCCACACACTGTCCGTCTTAAAACCCTTTCCGGTTTCACTCCAATCGGCACACCTTACCTGTAGACTCCCACCTGTTTGCGCACCTCTCACAGCCAATCAGCTTTGGTTTAGAAGTGCCGATCCCTCCCTTTCTTTGCTCTCATTGGCTCCGCTCGACGCCCGTCTTGAAGCGGGAATGATTGACAGAATCAGTAACCAATAGCGGCGCTTTCTCCGACTAAAGAAACGCGTCATCGGCTTTTTAGCTAGGTTACGCTCGCTGTCTCAACCTATGGTCAAAACGCCGGCGTCCGTGCTTGAAATCTGAACGCATCTGTCCAGGGAGACCTCAGTTTCTTAGCCAGAAAGCTAACGACAACAATAATACCTGGTGACGCAGGCGCAGAAGCAGCAGGAAGAAGATACATTGATGAAATCCGGTGCCGCGGGAAAAATAATCGCGCGGTAGTCAGCTGTGGACTTCTCAGATACTCGGAATACATCCATGAAAAAAAAAACCCTTTGGATTTTCGTGATCTGTGGACCCTTACGGACTAAAGGAATATAAATTATGGTGGAATCGACAGACAATCCGACTTCTAGAGCTTCGAAAAGGTAGGGCTCACCACCGCCTAGCTGGTTTTTGCTGGTACAAGATGCTGGTAGATATTAATTTCTATTTCCGGGCCAACGGTCTGTACGAGGTTTCAACGGCTTCCGGCTGATCCTGATTGAATTTGCACCACTGGGGAGGAGTAAACCTACTAATTAGAGCCCAGATGAAAAAGGGGAAAAGATATGAAATGAAAAACTAGTGTGGCAGCAGGTGTAACCCTGTTTTAGCCCTTTGCCGCAGAGTGACTGTAATATGCTGCTCTTCCGGTGGAGAAGGAGCAGCATCAGAGAGGCTGGATATGCCAGCAGGTGTTGTGTTGATGTTCCGGTTGGCAGCAGGAGGTTTTGTTGACCATTAGAGACTCAGACCCAGACACAGACAGCGAGCTTTGAAATCCAGACGTGCCTGAGTATAGCTCTTAGAAACTGCAGATGTGAAGTATTTTCTCTCTCTCTCTTAAACAGTAATGCAGTCATTGTCCATGTCTTTTTTTTGGTTAAAAATGTAGGTATATGTTTTATATTAATACTGTGAAAGTGAAAATCATAGCGCTCAGTCCACAGAGAAATGCACACAGCCTGTACTCAGAAACGGAGCCATAAAAACGAGCCGTTAGGACTTCTGGAGCTTTGTGATGTCACAACAAAGCAGTGACCGCTCTCAGCCATGCCCCATGTCTGGTCCACCCGGACCCACCATCCAACCTGGCAGGATTTGGTTTCTCTGAGTGTTTTACCTGAAATCTGCTTTATTTTTAGCCAGTCAGAAAAGAAGCTCAGCCCTGTTGTTGCTAGAGCTCCAGAAAAAAGCCTCAGATGTAAAACTAACTGTTTTTTGGTTCTTAAATCCACAAATATATCTTCTAATAGATATCAGAACAGGAAAAGTGTAAAATATGGGACCTTCAAATTATAATATGTTCATGTTCTGTGCATTAGCCTTGAGAAATAATCCTCCATGTACGTCTGCATCTGCGAAAATCACTCTACTCTTTTATTTCTGTTGGTTTATGGGGTGTCAAGAGAAATATGAAGAAAACAGCAAGGTGAACTTCTCAAGTCAGTCTGCAGCCAAGCAGCGCTATCGAACCCGCATTGCCGCCACGTGGACGTGTTCAGCCACAAGCCGCTTGTCAAAGCTGCTCTGCGTACTATCAACACAGATTTTACAGTCCACTGGAGGTGTTACTGAGCATTCGAGTGAAATTCAAGTTATTGATTTCTGTCAGCGATGGTGTCCTGTTTTCTGCATGTTCTAAGATATATGGAAAAAAACCCAATCAATTTCTTAAATTATATATTCTTTTCTGTAGCATCTAATCTTCAAAGTATTAATCTCCTGTCGGGTTGTCTTTGCCATGGGCGCACCACAACATTCATCTCGCACGCTCATATCTTATCAAGATTTTCATTCAGTGCAATTTACTGTGATTTTAAAAAAAAAAAATTTTTAAAAGGACTGATCCCAGAGGTGAAAGATGCCATTTTCTCTTGCATAAATCAAATTAAATTATATTTTCATTTCCTTGGATTTTAGTCTCTGGCAACTCCAGAGAATTTCTAAACCCATCACGGCCACAGGCAGTCACATGGATTTATGTCAAGAATCTGAAACCTTCTGCGTATTTGTTACAGTGCCAATTATGTTTCGCTATTTCTCCCAGCGAAGACTGACCAAGTGCACTCAGTCTTTCTCATAAGGGCTTCGATCCATAATCATTCAATTATTCACACATTTTGGGGGTAAGGCTCTTCACTGGAGAGGTGGTAAATATGCATTTTGTTGATATAATGTAGTGCAGTTGTGGGTTGTTTATTTTTCTTGCCAGGATTTTTCTTAGTTTGGATTTACAACCCATAAGGTATGTTAGTTTTTTTTTCCTGTTATCTTGCATGACTTTGACTGCAGTATATGCTGTTCTGAAGCAAAGCAGCTAATGTTTCTTTATCAGTCAGGTTGGCTGGGCTGACTGAGGAGTACCTGCTCAAGGGAGTTGGACCATGTAAAGCATTCAGACAGACAGTGGAGAAGCAGCTCATTCTGCTGGTTTCAGACATCTGAACCACTGCGCGTGTCTCAGACTTGTTCTGTTTGGTCTGGTGTTGTCACTGCTGAGAAGCAGTTGACTAACAGAGCTTTGTAGGTGGGATCAAGAATGGAGACGCCATCTTTCTATGTGTAGCTGGTTATCTAAATATGATTTCATGTAAAAAAAATTGCAGCAAAAACAAGAAATAAACCTGGATGTGAACAATGCAGCTGTACAGGATCTTGTAATGTGGATGCGTCACTCTGTAGTGGTTGCTAAGTAGTAGGAGTATTAGTGAAGTAGGGAGGAAGACGTGGCGTTCCATAGGTTTGCTTTACACTTCCTGGATGAAATTAACCATGACAGAAACAAGCTCTTAACCAGAGTTGGGGAGCTCCCGTTATGTAATCCCGAGTGGCTTGTTCAGCGATCTAATGCACTTTCCTGATTGGCAGCGGCTTCTGTTCACTGTGTTTAGGAAATCCCATCTTCCCTTCTTCATTCTTTTATTTAACAGCGTTTGAACGTTTGACACAGGGTCTTTCCCCCGCACCTATTCGCCCCCCCCTTCTCTTGAGAAATGAACGTAGATTACAGTTCAACGGTATTTTCTTCGTCATGTGTGCGTCAGACCTCTGGGGGGCAGAGCCTCTTAAGTGTTGGTTTTACAGACAGTCAGGCAACTATATTTGCCACCACTCTTGTCCCCCTCTCTCCTGAGACAAGCCCACAGAATAATGAAACGCAATTATCACAAGGAAATTGTTTTTCTCTTTTTTTTTTTTTTTGCCAGCCAATATTGGTGTTTGCGGCTCTCTTGCACTGACGAAAATGAACATCTCTGTGAATAAATCAAAAGTGAACAATGTTGGCAGCGTTTGCTCGGTCTGGTGGAAGTATCGGAGCATTTAGTGAAAAGTGCCAGGCAGTCGGTTTATTTATGCAAATAACAACAGCAAAGTAAAACCCATTTCCCACAAGAGTGGAATGTTTATGTTTGATTTCTATTTTTATTTTGCATGAGGTGATGAAATGATAAATGGTCCTGGTGCTGGCTGTAGTCATTACTGCCTGATGGAACTTGACTCCTACCAAACAAACTCACTTCTCAACCTCTGCAATGTCACGGTTTTGTTTCCTCAATGTGTATATATATATATATATATTTTTTTTTTTAACCGTTTTTCATTGTTCTCCTTTACACCTGTCTCTTATACACATCTACATAACCCGTAGCAGTGTAGTTACTCAGTCTGAGTACAGATGTAGATGGCAGATGGATAGTTGGGAGTTGCCTTGATTTTCAGCCAAAATCCGAATCCTAGCTTTTTCCTGTTCTCTGTCACACACGCCCTGTCACACCTGTCTCTTATACACATCTACATAACCCGTAGCAGTGTAGTTACTCAGTCTGAGTACAGATGTAGATGGCAGATGGATAGTTGGGAGTTGCCTTGATTTTCAGCCAAAATCCGAATCCTAGCTTTTTCCTGTTCTCTGTCACACACGCCCTGTCACACAAAAACACATATAGAATAAACACATATTATAACTGAGATCATACATCATGAATGACTTTCAAAGATCTCGAAGTAAGGGGTAAATGGATCTTTTGCTGCATCTCATCATGCATGTGTGACCATCACATTATTTTGTGACATTTACTCACATACCGAACACAAATCCTTTGAGCCAGGTTGAGTGCAGCTGTGTAAGTGTCAGGGTCAGCAGAAGGAGTGTAATCCTGAACCCAGTTTAGTGTGTGTGTGTGTGTGTGTGTGTGTGTGAGAAAGCTGATTATGACCCACCATTCACTCTGCTTCTCCGAATAGATGTATATGCATCCTGTTTAAATAATATAACTCCCATATCCCCCTCTTTTAAAAACGAAGTGTCACAATTCTGGTTTTACAATAGTGTTTGTACTACAGCTGCACTAAACTGTTGCTCAAGTGAACATCCCACAGGTGGGATTTGGGAGCCAGCTCATCTGTTTTTCTTATGTGATCGTCTGCAGAATAGCATTGTATATTCCTACGTCCACAAAATGTCCATAATAATGCAACAAAATGAAACCTTTGTTCCAATTCCCTTGTTATGTACAATGCGTCTCTCCTGAACTATAAAGGCAGAAGATAACAGGAGCGCAAGAAAGTTGGGATCTCTCACAGGCCTTGGTGCTATTGTATTTTGCTGTGATTATTATTCATCCAAATTCAAATGACTATATGACTTAATATGACTATGACTAAAATACAGGACCTTTAAAATGTTATATGCATATTTTTTGCTTGCTTGTGAATTATATAACAATTGTAAGTGTCCAGAAAATCATGTCTAGCTTCAATATATGTTAAAAACTTGATGTGAATTAGCAAGGGAGGCCAAATAGTGGAAATTTCTTTTTGACAAGAAACAAAGCCACAGGTCTTCTGTTTTTCACAGAGATGAAAGAGTGTAAATTATTCTGAGGTATCCTCAGAAATATGGTATCAGTGCTGCATTGCCGCTTTACAGCACAGACAACGGGAATCTGAGGAGAAAGATGCGACGTGCCTTGAAAGCCCTGTGAATGAAATATTTGACTAAAGTGCCTTTTTTTTTTTTTTTTTAACAGTGATATTATATACCGTGCTACAATATGCTTGTTGTAATGGATTGCTGTTGTGTGCAGTTGGTGGGATGCTAGTATTACCGAGAGGGAGAGCGCCTCACTGCTGTGCTGCTCGGCTGACTGTAGCTGTCACGGAGGCTTGTCCCTGTCAGCGAGATAAATGACATTCTAGCTACCCTGCTATCTACTTGATACCTCAGAGACAGAGACACTGGTGATGCCCTTCAAACGCTATACACCATCAACCCTGTGTGTGTCTGTCTATTGTCAGGAGAGCAGTGTGAGTTTCTGTGTGTGTGCGTGTCTGTGTGTGTGTGTGTGTGTGTGTGTGTCTGTGTGTGTGTGCGTAGGCGGGCGCAGGTGTGTGTGTCTGCACATGTCATGGCATGGCAGCATGCAGATTTGTCAGTGCAGTATGTGTACTCTTGCACATATGCATTCAGTTTATAAATATGACCACCCTCCTTAATCAGCTAACATTAACAGTGTGTTGGAAGAAAATGATCTATGACACTTCATCATGGCGCGACGGAGCATCAGCATGAATCCTGACAGGTCAATCCACGCCTGCCTGTAAGAGCCCCACTTGTACCTGTCGTCATGGTTAAATACAGATGCACCATGTGGAGGATGCATATGAAAAATACTATTTTAGCCTAAACGGTTTGGAAATGGAGCATCCTCATTCTGATTGGCTGAAGGGTGTGTATTATTTTCAGATAATCATTTGACTCAAGCATCAACCCCCACGGCGGAAAAATGAAGCCAACACAGAAGTGCCAAAAACTGCAGTTCCTCTAATGGCCACTAGAGTCTGGCTCCATAGACTCCCATGTTACAATGCCCAACTTCACAGCATAAAAATAAACATGTTTACAGCCTGGTACAAAAAGCAGTTTTGGTCTCAATGGCTAAATTCCTCCTTCACAAGGCCACTTTGAGTGACAGGTGGGTGAGTCACAGCTCCACCCACGCCCCACCACTTTTCCTATTTTTCAATTAGCTTGGGAGTGAGGTGGAGTCAGGCACTTCCAAGATGGCGGCGACAGAGCAGCTGCTCTGTGCTTCAAAACTTTACTTACAGTCTGTGGCTCTGACACAGTGGTCTCACATGGTGAAAGGCAGCTGGTATCAGTTACTAGCTTACTGCTTCTCAAACGTATTGGAATAGGACAGTTGCATATGTGTTATTTTCTAGCAACCACACTAACTGTGTGTGTGATGTTTCTTTTTAACTCCTGAGACGTAGAGAATTGTTGCTAAAAGCACTATGACAAATGTGTGTTTTCTTCTCCATGTCAAAATCTATGGAAGCGTGTGCTCTGTATTTAATATCATAGCTTTAATTGAGATACGGACATTTTGAAAATCCTTCCTCTGGCACCACACATCACATCCTTGTTAAAAGCAGCAGTGAGCAGCAGCAATTACAAGACAAACATTTGCTCCAGTGACAATCTTAATGCCAAACACCACCTATTTCCTTTGGCACTCAGTGAGCGCAGAGCTGCCAAAGGGCCTCACTTTGAGCCCATAATATCGCTTCCTGAGCACCCCCACACTCAGAGTTAATAATGCACTGGTAGCTGACTGTTGAGGCTGCCAAATCTCAGTAGTGACCAGAGCTACACTACCATCTCCCTCCGCTTTTTGCCTTCAGGTGGGGGAGTCTGACCTTTGTGAGCGGCCAGCTGGAAAATGTCAGTGCGGCGTAAACTGTTAGCGATCTCAATTTGCGATGGCATTTTCTATAGCCAGGCCCTCAGGCAGCCACTGAGGGTCGTGCCATTGTAGATCGTGCACGTGTGAGTGTTCACGAGTGTTTATTTACTTGTTAGTCTGACGATTCTGATGAAGGTTTTGCTCACTCATTCTCTCCTTTCAATTTGTTTTTGCTGCGATACTTTTCCTTCTTCTGTTTATATCTTTTCTCCATTTATTTTTTGACATCCCTCGACTTCAATCCTGCGCTAAACCCTCATTGGCTGATAGTGAATAAACTCTATTTGTGTGCAGTCCTTACCTAACAAATCACAGATCCACGTCTGACCCCAGTCTATCTTCCAAATAGACAAAATAAGCAGGAGATAAAAAGATTAACAGTCCTCTCAATTAGAATATGTATGAATCCTTTGAAAGACTTAAGTATGAATCAGACAGTCTAGTCAGTCTTTCAGCCACGCTGCCTAAAAAATGAAGGTTTTCTGTGTACTGTACGATCAGCTAAATCCCCCCGGCTGTTTGGGCCTATTACTGAGAGAATGTCTGGCTTTGACTGCTGAATAATGAAGGCAGTCTTCAGGGAGCTGGGCGAGGCGACCGATACAATCTTAATGTTGTCAAATCCACCAAACAAAAGGAGGGATATCAGCAGAGGGGATGAATGTGGCCGTTATAGAAAGGGATGGCCCTGCAGATAGCACTGCCAGAAATGGCAGCCGGGAAATGTTTTGCTCATAGCTGCACCGTTACATTTGAAGTGAACAGGTTTCCTGCGCCGGGTTGGGCTCAAAGCAAGCTCGCTGTGTATGGTGAAGTTCCTTTGGGGGGGGGGAACTTGACAACTGGAAACCTGTCAGGCCCCTGAAGAAACACTCCTGTGAGGTTGTGGACACAAGCACAGAAGCTGCTTCCACGTCTATTTTTACATTTCACTCACATCTTTGAACACGCCGTCGTTCTCTGCCTCAACAGTAGAATGTAATCTTCAAGAAGAATTTCTCCTGTGCTTTCGTTTTTCTATAACTTCATTTCATAAAAAAAAAAAAAAAAAAAAAGGTTTTCCCATCTCCCTCCTCAACAAAACCGTATTCCACTACACTACCTTCCCTTAGGTCCCTCCTGTGCTTCTTAAACTTTCTCACCTACTAACTAAGCACTCATTTGCTCTCTTAGCCATTTTCCTCCAGGGTTCACCTTGTCCAATTTCTCGCCAGTACATGCCCTGGCAGTGGCTTCCTGAATAATGCTTTGATTAGGGAGAAATCACAGAGGGAGATCCTACTGTCGACCACAAAAGTGCTTCTTCCATTTCAGGGCTTTCCCTGCGAGTTTGTGCCAAAACTCCTATGACTAGAGAGACGGCACAGGGCAGAGATGGGGGGGGGGGGAAACTTAAATTAAAACTTCCACCTGAATAAATCATGTCTTTCTGATAGACTTCGGGAAATAGTCATGAATATATAAAGAGGGAAATGTACATTTATCAAATCATTCTTTCTGGTCACACATTGAGGGGAAGAATTGATAGGGAGAGTGAGAGAAATAGGTTACGGTGCGGGTGTTGGAGAGGCGTTCAGGCTGGCTCGAGGATGGGGATGCGGCATAAAAAAAAGCATAAAGAAAGCAACTTGGAATTGAATTGAAAATGCCTTTTTACAAAGCTACTATAAAATTAATAAACCATTCAAATATTCAAGAATATGTCCAAATGAGAATGATGCAAGTGAGCCTATTTCAAACAAATAAAAAGACAGATAAAATGGCAAGAATTCATGAGAGGAACAAAAAAAACCAAAACAACCAAAAAGCAATTTGAACATCATTGACTGTGCTCAACGCCGACTGCATAAAAGCCATGAAAAAAAAAACCTCAAAAGAGGGCAGGCTTTATAGGAGAATGCTGGAAAAATGCCCTATCATCACTGGAGAGAAAGGAAGATGGGAGAAGAGAAGACAGAGATGGGGTCAGAAATGTGACTGCAGAAGAGATTGTTGGGAGCGAGAAGCGAGGGCAGTGTGCTGAAAGCTTTTAGGGATGTGACCTTTAACAAGGAAGTGTTGAGCATAGCATGGCTAAATGCCAAACAAAGAAACTTCATGGAAATCTATTTGCAGGGGCAGATGTGGGTTGGACAGGGAAAAAAAAAAAAAAGCAGCAGCTTGTTCATGTATTGATTGAAGCATCTCTTTTTAAGTTCAGGTCAGCAGTGGGCAAAAGAGAAGGATTCAGTAGAAAATGCGAAAATTATTTTTCAACCGTGCAGAATTATTATTACTATTAAAGGTCCCATATTGTAAGTGAGATGTCCATGTGTTTGATTATAGATCAGGTCTAGCTTCTATATTAATACTGTGAAAGTATCAAAGCCTCAGTCCACAGAGAAATGCACACAGCCTGTATTCAGAAGCTGAGCCTTAAAACAAGCCGTCAGGACTTCTGCAACTTTGTGATGTCACAAATATACAGTGACTGCCCCCAGCACATCTAGAGCACCGGGACGCATCATCCAGCCTCGCAGGATTTAGTTTCTGTGAATGTTTACCTGACATCTGCTATATTTTTATTCCATCACTCAGAAAACAGTCAGTTGTTGTTGCTAGAGCGCCAGAGAGAGAGAGTGTAAAACTACATTGAGATGGTTTTTGGTTTTTATAACCACAAATACACTTCAAATAAGACACTGGAAAGCTGTTGGCTGATGAAGATCAAAGCCTAGACACTGCAAACCAAATAAGACGTGACATAAATAATATATTTTCTGTATGTTCTCCTAGTTAAAAGTCTAAATCATCACATCCATTTTCCATCTTGCATTAATGTACTTTACTTTTATTTTGGCAGTATTGCCAAAGCATGTTTTCCAGGGTTATCTATGTAAAAATAAAATTTTGCATGTTGCTCCAGGGGTTGCCCTGCTGTAAGATGCTGACTGATTGTCATTTTGTTGCACAAGTAAATTTTGGATTTTGGTTTGAGAGTGCATCAAAAAACTGAAAGTTGAGTTTTATTTTGGTAGAGCTTCAGCTTCCTCTCTGTCTTTCTGTGGGCTGCTGTGTAGCAGGATTCGGTTGCTTTGTCTCCCCCTCTTGTTGCTGGCACTCTCAGTCTTGTTCTGTTTGACTGGCTGATTGAGTGATTTGTCAGAGCCTGGTGCCGGCTTGTCTGGGTCTGCATGAATATTCCTGGCGTGAAGCAGGTCCCTGGGAGCCTGGATCCTGTCAGGAGGTCGCTGTGACAACTGATGGGATTTACTGCTGACAGATGACTTTGTGAGAGAAGGGGAGGGATGAAGACACAGAGAGGGGGTGGGGGTGGAGGGGTGTGTGTGGGGGGGCTACTGGTGGCATTTGACATCTACAGTATATCTCAATTTTCACCCTCAAACTGCTGCCCATGAGACAGAGGCAGAGATTGTGCTGTGTGTGTGTGTGTGTGTGTGTGTGTGTAACACTTCACTCAGTTAGTATTAAGTATAAATATTAGGCTCTAACATATTTGAATTTTGCAGCGAGTTTCTGAGTGAGGGCAAAAAAAATAAAAAATCATTCTTGAAACCTGTTTTTTTTTTTTTTTTGGTTTCCTTTTGATTCCTTCTCTGTGCACTTTATTCAGTGGCTGCCCTCTGTGATAGATTAGTCTTTACCATCAGGGAAGACAAGATGGAATGCACCAATTAACATGGCTTTTGACAAATGAACTTGGAGATGGAGTTCACTAAGGATCCAAACTGCTGGGATTTATAATATGTGATGTTTATTATGATAGATGGTGGTTTGAAAATCTTGCAGAGGAAGGACTGAACCACTGGTTAATTGCAGAATTTAGTAACAGTTTAGTGTTGGCTGTTAGGGCCCAAGGATTTCACCTCTTCTTCTTAACGGTTAATGGAACAGTTGCTAAAAGGGGAAATAACTGAGTGAGTTGAAGTGTTTACATGTGCCAATTCTAGTCCAAACCACTTGGACATCTTTTCAGGTTCTGTGGAATAAAACAAAAGTTAGCCAGGAAAATATTACTGGGACGGTGGCTTATGTGCTCGTCTGACTCTTAATTATCCATGGATGAGAGCATTGTTTATTGGCAGCGAAAGCTGTCTTCGATGTGAGATGAGCAAATCAGAATCCAGTCTGGCTCACTGCATCCAAGAGCAAGTGACAAAAAAGTGAAGACAAAAAGGGAGAAAAATACAAATTTTTTTCCTCTTTAAAAGGATGACAAAGACAGTACAGTAACACTCAGAACAAGCTCTGCTGCTCTCTCCCTGGAGCAGCAGCTTGGCTGCTTGGATGGAGCTGAAATGGGCAGTAGCAAAGAGACTGAAAAAGTACAGCCAACAACATCCTCAACGGGCTGCCTCTCTGTGACATTTCAGCTGTGGCTTGAGGCTGTGTGCTGGAGACATTTAGTGTGTGTGCATGTGTGTGTACACGCAAGCGTGTCTGTTTATATTATATACTTCCAGAATTTGAGGTCTGACAGTGTGATATGACTTTAAATTTATACTTTGCTATCAGGACACTGTCAGAAAGTCTTTAGGACAGAGGCAGGAGTGAGACTGACAAAACAACATTTACAACATCAGATCAAAACGTACCGTAACACAAAGACGACTGAAGGCGAGATTTCATCCTGATGACTCAGGCCATCAAGTGATGTATATTGGGAGGGAGGGGGGGGTCTAAGTACAGCACAATAATCATCTCTGCCAGCATCAAGATGCTATGAAAATCATTTAACACCACATTTCACTTTGAGTTCCATCCATAATGAATCAGGCCCCTGCCACCCCTGTTTGGTTTGCTGGTAGAAACCAGGTTAATGGTGCTAAATTAAGATGTAAGATTCATGTGGAAAGAAAAAAAGAAAATTAGCATGAAGGTGCTCCGAGCTCTGTTTTAATCACAAGGAGGCGTAATATTTAAATAACATGACTGCGCTGCATATGTGATCACACTTATATTTAAACCACGTGACCTAAAGACAAAGGGCATGAAAAGAAAGAGAGAAGAAAGAAACATCTTTCCCTCGTCACTTTTCATCCTTGTCCTGCTGTCTGTCCATTCATCTATCTGTCTTTCCATGGTAGGAATAACAATAAGGCTCCAACACAATTTATCAAGCAAAGATGCCATGTGATATTCACATTCATAAATCCTCATTGGTGCATAAAATTACCTGTCATCACTTATTGCCAAAAATGCCCCACCCATTATGAACGACAGACACGGACCAGCGTAAAACACCAACATTTCTTTTCTGAAATAAGTCGCATTGATGTAACTTTGGCAGATAATAGTAATAAATAATAGTTCCTGTAGGACGCTCCCTCGGAGGGGAAGCAGGAGGAGCTGTTCTGTCTCCTTACTCCGGCGCTTTTTAACCAACTTTGTGGAAAATAAATATGAAATAGTAATAAAGAAGAAGTGCCTGTGACGCCGTATGGAAGATACCATTTTCATATTCACAAACCTCTGGTGGACTACACACTTTGATTCTCTGATGCAACTAACTTGCCGGAGGGTTTTTTGCGCATGTGCACACAAATAAAGGCGTGCACATGTTCACACATTAACACAAAGCTTTGATGGCACCAGAACTTTTCCAGCTTAATGATCAATTCTTGAGATGCAATTAGACAACCTGTCAGTGAAGCCTGAAGTCACTGTGTGTGTGTAAGTGTGTGTAAGTGTGTGTAAGTGTGTGTAAGTGTGTGTAGGTGTGTGTTCACGTGGCTGTCATGGTGTGTGCATGTGTGTTTTCCTCTCCTGAGGTGTAATTACTGGTGGTGCTGCCACAAGGGCCTTCAGCTGGGCTGTACACGAGCAGCCAGAGACAGGCCGGCCAGGAGAGCTGCAGTGGCAGTAATTGGCCAGAGCGAACCTGCAAAGAAACACATGTAATCAGACAAAGAGACGAAAAAAAACCACAGAGAGACAGAGAGAACATGTCTCTGTCTCCCTCTGCACAACAACGATTAGACAAAAAACACAAACGTCTGGAACGGTCTACACAAAGTTAACACTTTCAAAGTTCACACCAACAAGGGGAACTGTCTTCACCAGAGAAAAGAAACCATTTGTCATTTCATAAAATACTCAGAACCACTGAAGCCAACTTTTGCTGTCGTCTCCGCAATAACAACAGCATCGGTCACACTTTATGTGAATGTTGAGTGGCCAAGAAACAAGTAACATGTTATTCTTATAACGCTGAAAGAATAGAGAGAGATTTGGATGGAGGTTTGGGTCTACGGAACATCTAACACCGGGGTGTCGCGCTACGAGCTACCGGTAGCTCACCCAAAGAGAATATAGTCTGTGCACACCACGGACGCGTAGTTCAACCTTTAAGCAACACAACTTCACTTCAGTTGTCAGTCAAATGAGTTACACTGTCAAGTTTGTTGACATCTTATACGCCGTATGCGACAAGCACTGATAGCATCTGGGAAAATCAAGGCTACTAAATGAGTTATTTTAAGTTCCTGTTCAGTGAAGTTGCAGCTTGTTTTCTGTGTTGTAATTTGAAGTGTCAGACGTTAACCAAGTGGTTTGAGTTGCTTAAGTGCACCAAGATCATAACCACAGAGGTAGGAGAGCTTATGATGTTGTGTATGTATGAGAGCTTGGTAAAATATTGAGCATGCAAGGGGTTTGTGAGTTTGCATGTAGCAGCGAGCCTTTTGCTTAAACATGTCTTTGTGTTCATGTATTTATCAGCAGGCTGTTGGGCTGTGTTCCCCGCATCAGCACTTCTGAGCAGCTAGGGCCCCCCCTAATCCATACTGTCACTGTCAGCCAAATGCTAATGATGCTGGAGCCCGGTCCGTCATAGAGCCCCCCCCCCAACTAAGCCACCACCTTCATCTCCTCCATCTGTCAAACAACCACCCCACCATTTACATTACCAGTCATTTGAAATGTTTCCACAACCAGCCATCCAAACAAAATCGCTGATTAACGCGGCGAAAGGTGGAGTGATCCCTCCAAGTGAATCAGGCCACTATGTGGGATTTCTGATCTCTTATTGAGACAAGTGTGTTTCCAGGGGCAGGTAGTTACCTGTTGCATTAACAATTCAGTGTGTGTCACGTCTTCCAGCAGTTAGCTCGTAGCTTGCTGTAAGTATCAGAAACACCTAAACTAGGTCGTTGATGCTAAAAGTTATTCCCATTTCCTGCATGATTTGCAGTCGCTTAATTACTGGCTAGACCTTGACATTTGACTGAATACAGCCAGTTTATTACCGAGGAATGTGGGTCGAAGAGCTGCCGTCGCTGTCTTTTGAAATGGTGCATACACTTTGATTTCCTAGTGTAGCAGCAGCAGCATCTGTAGCTGATCCAGATCATATTCAGAAACATCTCTCTGAACCTGCGAGTGAAGAGAGAGGCAATTACTGTCATGGTGAGAACAAAAAGTTATACGAGAAATGAATGACAAACAAACACACACACACACACATACTCGCATGCACATAGTATATACACACACACACAACAGACACAGAATGGAGAAAGAGGAGACTGACACTCATAAGTTTGACAAATGAAGGAATTGTGGGGAGAGTCGCTCAGGGCGAGATAGACACAGATATAAACAGATGGATGAGTGCTGTGAAAGAAAAGGAAATATTGTCAGATGAGGACAAAACACACACACACACGAAGGAAGGAAAAACCTGCCAGGACCTGTCAGTGTTTGGAGAATAGACACTTATCACTGGTATGATTCTACATCTAAATATATATCCACAGGTAGCTGGCAGGCAGGGGTCTATATACGGCTCTGTAGAATTACAGGCAGAGCAAATGCAAAATATGTGAACTGTGGCTTTTTCTCAATGTTGGTTCCAACAAATACATTTTTTCAGCAGCAAGTGGAGTTTTTTCAAGGATCTGGTAGTGAAAAAAGACTTTATTATTGACTGTATTATAGTCAATATGGCAGTATTTTAATCAGAGGAAACAAATTAAAAGCATGAATGTCAAGATTTTATTGCTCATTTGAGTCACAGAAGAAACCAGGTTATGTGCAAAAAACCATACGCAAATGTAATATATGTACACATGTTGAAATTCCATGTATGACATGCAGTATATGTACATATAGAATAAAAACATATATCTAGAAATCATATATGAAACCTATTGGAAATTGGAACAATTTCATATATTGACATATATGTCTAGGCCATACAAATGTAATGTATGTTTATGTATGTATGCTTATATTGTAGACATACTGTATGTTACACACACACAAATAAATATATATATATGAACATATAGAACTTTTAATGTATATGTTACTTTAATAAACTTGCATACATAACTGAGATATACAGTAAATCATTAATCAATTCATCATACAGTAGGCTCTATGTTTTTAATGTATGTATTCATACTCTAGAGGATATATATCTCATATATCTAGAGGATGTTTTCTGTGTGTGTGATAATAATATATCCCCTCATAGTTAACATTTATGTCAACAACACTCCTGATACAGGGACATACTGTATAAGTCACATGTTACATTTCGGGAATCTACATACTGGATGAATTCGATCCCAGGCAGTCGTACTCTTCTTAGCCAACCTCTCTGTTGAATGCAAGTGTTGTGGGAAGCCAGTGAGGGATCAAGTCTTTCCCACTGGTTGCTGGTGGTGATGGTGATGGTGGGGGGGATCTTGCTCTCATGGTAATAAGCAGTATCGGTAGAGTTCATGTATCAGAGAAACAAAAAAACATGGCTATCTACACCGTCTCCAGAGCAACAGCTGAGTTCGCAGGGACGACGTCTGATCACTCGTTCCTCACAGGAAGAGACGGAGACAGTCAAAAGTTAGAAAAAAAAATATTCACAGGGCATTCACAGGAAGAGGTTTAAATTTAGCATCGCGGTGATAATTGCTTCTCGGAACATTTGGTGGGATCTGACAGGTTAAATTTAGTGTAAACTAAGAAGGCATGACTTAACACATAGAAGGGAAAAAAGACAGGAAACTGTAAAAAGTGGCAGAGCAGGATAATCTCTGATTAAAGAGATGGTGTACGTAAGCAAAGTGCAGCTTGATTGAACCTTTGTTAAACCTTCAATGCATTACAGCTCTGCACAATTTAATACCTGTGGGCAAATATCACCTGCTGCTTTTAATGGAATGAAAAGTCGGAGAGATTATGTGATCTGTGAATAATTATATTAGTATTTTGACCATAAAGTTTCAACCTATTCTCCTTTCACGTATTAGAGGAGTCGCTCACTCTTCTCGCCACATCTCTCTGCAAGCTAATTTGAATCATTAAGTCCATAGAAAGACAGATGGAACAGAAGAAGCCTGACAAACTGTCTGGTAGCCTGACAGTGTTTTGGCTGTGATCAGTCTGTTCTTGCATAATTAAACTTTCTCACAGACACCTACAGACAAAATGAAAACCTGAGACGTTACAGAAATGGCCTCGCTCGGAGCTCAGATCTCTGGCTATATATAAATACAATTATTAAGTATTTTACAGTGTTTGAACTGACTGCTTTCTTCAGCAGTGCTCTGCCACCACCTCTTCTTAGCCCTGCTCTGGAATGTGAACAAGGTCATTTTTACAAACACACACACACACACACACACACACACACACACACACACACACACACACACACACACACACACTCTGTGTATAAAGAGACCAGATGGACGCTCTACACCAGCTCGCCTGCATACGGCACTCATGTGACCCTGGCCACCTGGGCTCCGGAAGGTGACAGCATGCCTCAGTAGGAATATGCACACGCTCACATACACACAAATGCAGATATATATCAGCATGTACTCCCGTGCATGCACTCACACACACACCTGGATACATATGCAGAAGCCTAACAGTAGCTTGGTACTACCAGTAGCAGGAGTTTTGTGGTTCAGGTAAATGTAGGTGTGTTGTGATTTCATGTGAATGATGTAATGATGAATAACAGGCCAGCAAAGGAAATGGTGCACTGACACACTACTTCAGAGGAAACGGAGGCAAGAAATGAAGTGTGTTTGTCACTCGAACAAACTGTTTTTGATTGTGTGAGACTTTATCTGATTTTAGGAAAAGTATTTCTAAAAGTATCACGAGTTAATGAAGCAGTCAGTGCCATTTTTTTGAAGTTATTTATGGGGGCAGTTTTTTTTTTTTTCCTTTTCAATGTGATAGAAACAGTGAGAGAGTGACAGGAGAGTTGGGGGAAAGAGAGAGAGAGAGAGAGGATGACATGGGGGGGGGGACTAGATGCAAAACACATTTTAATGGTAGAAAATGAGTGTGACCTATCACTGTTTCACACAACTGCCACAGTGGTTTCAGTGGGTCCCAGTTGATATCTGTTGGGCTTGAATCCCAGCAAAAAGCCCACAGGAAACAGAGACTGCAGCAGATGTCTTGGCTTAGTATTAAAATAAATACCGTCACTTATAGGAAATTAGTGAGAGAAAACGGAATATACTGAATATGCTGTATGTTAATAAATTACAGTGATAGATTCAGAAAGAGGCTGTTTGATTCGTCAGAGAGCATCGCTTCAGGAGGAAACTCTGTCCCGCATGTGACTTTCACGCTCTGAACAACGCTGACTAACTCTGACAAGGACGTCACTCTTCACGGCATTACATTTCACATCACACATCACGTTTCCCACATTTTTACTGATGTCACATGTAAAAGATGGGGGAAAAAAAACAAAAAAAAACTCATTCATAATTCAAATTCCATCACTGCGGAGAATGCAAAGATATTTCAAAGGGCGGCATCCATTGTTTATGAGGTACAGTATACTGTGTGTTTGAGCCTGTAAAATCCACAGGGGACCATAGTGGATGTGGGGGTGGGTTGTGGTGCGGCTGTAATTAGAACATTTACTCTGTTGTACAAATCAGATCTGTGCTGTACTTGTGTTCGTGTTAGAGAACATCAGTGGAACGTGTACGAGCAAAGTTACAATAGGTGCGTGTGCAGTGTCGTCCCACCGGTGCTGCAACATACTCAACAGCAATTTGCTATTTTTTTAATTTTTATTTGTTTGTTTGTTTGGTTTTCCAGTCTAATTACAGAGCATGCTTGGCTGATTAACTTCAGTCTCATCAATAGTGTTTTACCTGTTTTGCTGCGACTGTGTTTATCATTGGTGATAGTAACTCCTAAGTGGTTTTCTTCTAATTAAAACAAAGAAAAGGCCACATTTCACTAATTAACTTCATATTAAATGTCTTGCTTTCACTCAAGATGCTACCAGGGAGAAAACTCCATAAATTCACAAATGAATAAGATGGGGACTCTTGTTTTTTTTTTCACAAACTCATCAGCAACCATAACATTAACTCCAACCCAATAAAAGACTGTTTTTGTAGACATATGAATTTCCAAGATGATGGGCCCACAGGTCGTCTGTACAGCAGGTTATTATGACCTGTAGTTAACGTTTTGTTGCTAGGCGACATCTAGCTGTCATAGAAATTATTACAGGAGCGAAGGGGAAAAGTGTCAGTGACGTGGTATGAAGAGAGACATGGTCAGGAGTGTGACACAGGAGAGCGGTGTTCGATTCCCAGCAGTTTATCTGCTTTCTATTATCCGCGACTGTTCGCCAAAGTTAACCATGCTAGTATTGTAACCACGGCAACGAATATCGTCTAATGTTGAGGAAGTACTTATTTTAACCCAAATCACCGTCTTTTCCTCAGCCTGACTGGGCCATGAGCATTATTATAGCAACCATGGCGACGAAGGCAGGTACGCTGTTGTTTATTATTGTAACCATGACAACCGAAGGAGACACTCCTATGGGTCGTATCAGAGGGTTGGGAAAAAAAAACACATGTATGTTAGTTCAGGTTGCAGCACTGGTTAAAGGAGAATGTACAGAAATACACTTTCAGGGTACTTTTACTTTACTTAAATACTCCCATGTTTTACTACTTTATATTTTATACTATAGTTGTTCATTTTACACCACTACATTTATTTTATGGCCTTAGTTACTAATAATATTGCAGATTAGGATTTTACATAGCATATGATTATCTTACAGAACATGATACATGTTGGAAATGAAATGACACTATAGGACTGAAGCAGTCCTTCATTTTTTATAAGTAACCCAATCTTACAATAATATAACACTCTACTTCTACTTTTGATGTCTGTCTTTCACTGATAATAACTTGGTGCATTCACTTTTAAACTATTTGACTTTTACACTGTGATATTAGTATTTCTAATTATTTGAATGATCCGAAAATGTCTTCCATCCCTGGATTGCAATTTTTAGTAAATGAACCCAAGAACCTTTTTTGCTTGTCATCTGAACAGACTGCAGAACACATTTCCACCGGTCTTGATAAAGCCTCACATCCTATAACTCAAGTCCAAATTATTTTTGACAGTTTTTGTTTTCCCCTTTAAGTCGTACCAGGCAGCAACACAGCTACAGTGTGACTGTGTCTATGTATATCACCCACAGTCTCATTTCTCAAACGTAGAGTCAAAAAAAGGGGCCATCTGTGCGTCTGTGTGCTTCCACAGGGAAGAGAAGTGGAAGTGGAGAGAGAGAGAGAGAGAGAGAGAGAGAGAGAGAGAGAGAGAGAGAGAGAGAGCTGTGGTGAGCAGGCCACACTGAGGGCTTCTTTCCTGGCTTTCAGGGAGGATCCTGACAGCACAGAGAGCACAAGTCTTTCAGCATGGTCTATTTCACTGATACTGCAGGGAAATAAAGACAAATTGGTCCAACAATCTCTCCTTTCTTGTGTGTCCCATCCGGTGCTTACTTTCATCTTGTCTTTTTGAAGCTTTCCTGAAATGCTCTCTTGCTGCACTTTCTCTTTCTCTCTCTGTCGCTTGAATTGACACTGGAGCGTTGAAACACAATAACACAGCACTTCTTATAGACAAGGGAATGCTGCTGCAGATTTGCTTACTGTTATATCTATCTATCTATATATCTATATATAGATATATATATAT
>NW_019525503.1:1004660-1011586 GCF_002814215.2 Seriola lalandi dorsalis
GCCCCCCCCCCCCCCCCAAAAAAAAAATAAAGAGCCAGTTCAGCATTTTAGCTGTGAAATTGCCATCGACCACTGACTTTAAACCGCACTAATTAAATTCACCTCAGCCCCACGTGATTCTCTGCCTTTGTTATTGCTCTGAATGAGGTCAGGAGGTTGTTATTATGTAATGCAACCTCAAAGAAAAGAATATCTACTCAGATACTCGAGGCGGCCTCTCTGCAGCATTAGAGGAGCTGTTGGAGGTTAAAAGTCCTGGTCAAAGTTTCTCAAAAGCACTGTTCCACGTAGAGTCTTGATTTCTAGCTGTGAGGTTAGCATCTCCCCCATATACAGTTGGAATGAAATTAATGAACCGTGGGAGCTTGGACGCTTCAGTAACCTGAAATTCATAAAGAATCGTCAGCAGTTTGTGTCCATTCGTCTATTCTGTGTCCCACATTTAGCCATCACTGTCCTCAGAACTGTCGTCCTTTCAGCTGCACAGACACTGGCCACCAGCATGTTTTTTAAAAATATTTTTTACCAGGCTGACATATATCAAAAAACAACCAAAACAATCAGTCGGTTCAGTGGACAAAAACAGTTTTCAAGCAGGCTGCAGGAGGGGGCATCCTGGAGGGTGAGTGGTTTAAGATGCATACCATGTAACTGCAGTGCTACTGGTGGGATTCTGCTGGGAACATTTGTCTTCCTGTGTTTCCTGTCCTACTCTCTAACGCTATCGAATTAATGGTGGAAATGGGTTAGTAAATATAAATATGGAAAATGGTTGTTATAATTAAGAACTATAAGAAAATGTATTATTTTAGCCACATATTATTTAGCATGCAGAATTTAAGCCTTAATCCCCACATTTATAATCGGAAATTAAAGGTCACTTATTTTACATTTTTCCTGTGTTTTATTTGAAGTGCTGATCCCTGAGAAGATTTATTTCTGATTTTAAGAACCAAAAACCATCTTTTTTTAGTATCTCCTCTTCTCTCTGGAGCTCTAGTAACAACAGGTGGATGGGCCAATCAGAAGAGAGGAGGCTCTGAGCCTCTCTGGCTGACTGTTTTATGGGTGGTTGAATAAAAAATATAGCAGATTTCAGGTAAACACTCAGAAAAATCAAATACTGCAAGGTTTGGATGCTGGGTCCAGGTGGGCGGGGCTTGGGGCATGGTGACTGCTTTGTTGTGACATCACAAAGTTTCAGGAAGTTTGATACTTTCACAGGATTAATATAGAACCTAGACCTGATCTGATGAATGATGACGGTGATGAATGGCTTCTGAATGGTTTACAGTTCACTTGACAAAAAAGTAACCGAAAATCCTGTCTCAGAATTTGCGTGAATAAGTAATAACACAAGCGAAATCTGTTCAGTGACAGACGCTTGAAATGTTCCAGAAACGCCGAAGAAACTGGCGTCAGTGTGGGTCGCCATTAAGGTTAGTTCCACGCCACTGCAGTCAGGGACTAACAGTGAGGTTGCATTTCTGATAATGTCTATTCCTGTAGCTTCTACTCAGAGCAGTATTTAGAAAATCTCTCCGGCTGAACCCTGAATATCTGATATAAGAGAATAAAGTACACACACACAACTGGAAAGCAAAGGCAGAGAAAACAAGGTTAAAAAAACAGTCAAAAAAACCCCCCAAAAAACACGGAAAAAGCAGATAAACAGCTCGTCTTCGAACTCATTTATCAGAAACTTGTGCACTCCTTTGGGTTCCACCTGCTGTTTGCTGCAGAAGACGGGAGACTCCCGTCCACAGACAGATGGAGACGGAGGTAAAAGGCAGGAGGAGGGAGGGAGCAGATAGTAATAGGAGTCTGGAAGACGCCTGTTTGCTTGCCATGCTGATTTGGCAACTGCCTGTCATCCGTTTTTTTTTTTCTGAGAGAGAAAATGACAAGAGGAAAGAACAAAACAAGAAGAAAAACCACAAAATCAAGAAAACTGACAAAACAATCGTCTTATGAAGACAAAGTTTTGTATCGAAACTAATTGCACTCCTGCTGGCTCTCAGTGTTTTCCTCTCTATTTAAATCAAAGTTTCTATTGTCATCTATGTTGTTACCACAGTTGGTTAATTGGAGCTTGTCGATTGGTTGGTACATCTGATGCACCACTTCCTGGTGCTGGTGAGGTTATTTTGATGATAGCAGTTGGTCTAAGTGATGGGTGTCAGCTGTCTACTACAACATCTACAAGTGACCCCTACTGAGCTAAAAGTACAGGGTCAGTTGTCACTACCACTGGCATGTTTGTTGGCCTTTTTGTGTGTGTGTGTGTGTGTGTGTGTGTGTGTGTGTGTATTATGGTGAGCCAGCTAAGAGGTACATTTGAGATTTTGAGATGGAAATCAAAGCACCAATAACAGGGTTTGCTTCAAAACAAAAAAACAAGTTGTTTATTAGAGTCTGTGGGTGAAAACAAGGACAAGCCAAAATAACTACATCCCAGACCACTTCTTCTAAATGGGATCCATCCATGCTGGAAGCATTGGCTTGTCTTCACATGCAGCTACCCACAGGAGAATCAGACTTTCAGCTTCAGATTCACTAAGATTGAACTTTAAAAGTGCTTTTTGCTTCTTTATTGCACCCACAGGGAAATTTTGTTGCATTTGCGGCAAGTGCATAAAACATGAAGCCAGACGTTGCATCCAAAAAGGAAGATTATCAAAATATGTGTATTGTTTTGCACGATTGGTGCTATTTTTTTTTTTTTTTTGTCTAATTCAGAAAGAAACCCATGTGTTTGTTGACTTGCCAGCCTTGTTCAACAATGATAATAATGAGATTTACATACAATTTACATATGCATGACTAGAAACAACCCAATAGCTTTATTATTTGACTGACACTATTGGGTTTTTTTCATTTTGATGACATGGCTGTTGGGAATCTCGTTATATATGCTGAATACATTTCTGTGTGTGTGTGTGTGTGTGTGTGTATAAGACTGATGCTTTTGCTGGAAGTGAACATGACCACTGTGTCGACATTAGAGGCCTTTAAGCCGCCAGCTGAGGTTAACCACATGAGTAAGACGTATAAGAACCATCTCAACACAGCGAATTCCTGCTGAGTCATTAGTGCAGGACGTGCACGTGGATTTACTTAGAATTTACTTCTGAAATCTTCATTTATGTGATTATCAGTTTCAAAATCTGTGGGTTCTTAATTTGCAATGCACAAATGTTCATATAGCATCCTGTTCTGTAGCTCTTTTAGAAAAGTGCACCTGAAATTAATGATCAATCAATTTTGATGACAAAGGAAAGCAACATTAATTATTAAGGAGGAACAGCTCATGAATTTGTCACGATGCATGCGCAGGGGCTGTCGATCTTCGCTCATCTTTACTTTCTCCAAAGACAAATTCTGATAAAGCTGCTAATGCACCGGCAAAGGAAGAGTGCAGGTGTCCGGTTTCGAAATGAAGATGAAATGAATGTAGAGCAGAAGTTACAGTCTAAAAAATAATCACAAAATAACCTCTGCAGAATGCGTCTTAAAGGTCCCATAATGTATAAAGGTAGATTGCCATGTGTTTTGTGATTATAAAGTGGGTCTAGGTTCTGTATGAATTCTGTCAAAGTGTCCCACAGAGAAATATACACAGCGCACAACCAGCAGCTCAAACATATTAAATTTACAAATTTAAAACGCAGCAAATTCTCATATTTGCTTGGCATTTTCTTTCTTAAATGATTAATTAGTTATCAAGATGTTCCTATCAGTCACTGATCACCTGACCAATCACAGATCTCGATTTCTAAATTAGAGCTGACGCTTTTGTTTTCGTCCGTATAGTCTCATTCCCTTTCAACCGTCTCTTCCATTTCGACGACCTCTCCTTCACTGAGCCCGTCATGCTTTCGATACCGCAGCTCAGTATATAAAATTGTCATTGGACAAATTCAGTGTAGGATTAGCCTGTGATCATGAGTATCACCGCACACACGGTTGTCACAGTGTGACTGCCCTACTCCAGCAGCTGTGGCAGATTTGCACAGGATTTAAAGCGCTGACAACTTCAACAACCCTTACAAATTACTGAACATTGCCAGGTACTTGTCCTGACAAGGCTTTGACACGGAAGGGCTGCCATGTGATTTACTTTAGCCGCTTTTTTTTTTTTTTTTGTCTTCCTCATAGTTGGAGTCAAACTCAGCAGCCAGCGGTGAGACGGTAAAGCATAAACTTTCAGACAGCACAAAGCAAGCTGTGAGTTGACCTGAATCTTAATGAAATCCCGATGAAAATAGTGACACAGTTGCAAAAGCGCTCAAGACTTGGATGAGGATGATATTAGTGAAGAGAGCCTCATATTTAACTGCATGGATTATGGTTTGTGCAGGCAGGACAATTATTTATCTTTGTCATATTACGCTGCATATATTTGAACATTTGTGGCACTATTCACCAAAGTCACTGGTGATACATCTCAAAATAATTTGAAAATGCCAAACACATTGTAAATTACAGCAAAAATATCCGTGATAGCTTCGGAAGGACAGAATTCTTTAGAAATTTATTTGAAGGAAAGGCAAACCAGACATACGTCAGGCCCCCAGAGGGGAAACTGGGGCCCTGATGACCCCTCATAGTAACACATTTCATGGTGACATATATAAACCCCCTTAAACCTCCCGTAAGGACACTCTACAGTGCACTGCTGTTGCCCCAACCTCTCGTAAGTGGGGGCCCCTGATGATGTGTGCTGTAGTGTCTAACGATTACCGCCATGTGAGGCGTTTAGGGGACATTTGTAAATCGTAAGGAGGGGTTCGATGGGTGTCATTGCCTGGGGCCACCCAGACTGTAGGATTGCCACTGCAAACGACGTGACTTGAATAGTTTTGTGTTTTGGGAGTCGGCACTGACCAAGCCTGGGTTTTTTTCACTGTATTCATAGTAAGAAATAAGTGATATACCGTCTGAGAGTTTCATCCTGGATTCACAAGAGCTGAAGCTACTTACATACCGTATGTCAACACTGACAGTCGAGCGGTTTAAAGAGCGGAGTCGTTAATATTTCCCACGATAAGCACTTAATGCTGCGGTGGTTTTTCTAGTCATCAATGGAACTGATCAGTACTGTGAAGTTCCCTTTTTTCTTTTCTTTTCACTTTTCAGTTGGTGTCGCTCTTTTGTCTGTTTATCCTCAGCGGTTATCACTAATGCAAACCACCAGCCCTTCGTCTAATTTAGAAGGAAAAAATGTAATTCTAAACTTTTGAGCAGCTGACAGTTTATTTAAATGCAAATGTGAAGGATGAACACTTTAAGAGCTGTGTTTGCACTTGCAGCCCCCCCCTGGGTTCAAAGTGCTTTTCATACAATACTGTCTGCTAACTGTACATGGACATATGCGCGGCCCACAGGGGCTGGACCTCAGGACTCGAACCTGCAGCCCAGCTGTCTGCCGCTGGGCTGCTGGCGGCGCTCCACCTCTGAGCTCATCGCCAGCCTCAGCCGCGCACACATTTACACGGACAACGGAAAAGTACACGGGCGAGTGAACGCACACACTCACAGCGCCGGCCCGCTGCCTTTGGTGCCCGTGGTGCTGTATTTGGATTTGACCATCTGTTCGAGAGTCACCTGACAGGTGTAGGTGCAGCTCTCTTTCTCACTCTCGCTCTCCTCTTTGTCCTCCACTGATGTGGGAAAACGTCACATGAATCAGAATTTACATATGTAATCATATGCGGGGTCACGTGAGCGCACACACACACTGACACACACATTGAATCTCTCACCCTTGAAAGCCCATTTTACTCCAATGAAGTGAACTGAAGCAGTCACTGAAAAAAATACCTATATGTACTTTGTATATATTTTTTATTTTCTAATATTTTACACTTTTCCTATGTTTTATTTAAAGTGTTGATCCATAGAAGATATATTTGTGGTTTTAAGAAGCAAAAACCATCTCAGTGTAGTTTTACATCTCCTCTCTCAGGCTTCTCTCTGGAGCTCTAGTAACAACAGGTCGGTGAGCCAATCAGAAGAGAGGAGACTCTGAGCCTCTCTTCTGATTGGCTGACTGTTTTCTGGGCGATCTTATTAAAATATATTGTTTTCAGGTAAAAACAATCAGAGAAATCAAATCCTGCAAGGTTGGATGGTGGGTCCAGGTGGGCGGGGCTTGGGGCATGGCTGAGAGCGGTGACTGCTTTGTTGTGACATCACAAAGTTTCAGGAAATCCTGACGGCTCATTTTAGGGCTCAGTTTCTGAATACAGGCTGTGTGCATTTCTCTGTGGACTGAGGCTTTGATACTTTCACAGTATTAATATAGAACCTAGAGCTGCTTTATAATTAAAAATGACATTGTTTGACAATGAGAGTTTTTCACTTAACATACACAAGTTATTGTTTTTCTTGTCTTGCTGAAGGAGAAAATTCTCGTTAGTTAATGACAAACAAGGTCGTCCTCTGATCAGCCTGAATGAGAACAGGATTCTGGTAATATAAGCTTTGTATTTCTTATGCAAAGTTGCTGAAGAACACTCTGAGTAAATTAAGTCTACAACATTTAAGTAATTTTTCAATATTCAAAAGAAATGACCAATAATTTCCCAGACTTTAGAGAATAATAACATAATAATTATCCCAGAGTATCAAAATCAGGGTGGTAGGCCCGCATGACATAAAGCAGTCACTCTGCAGTGGCTCTGTCGATCAAGAACACTGAGTTCTTAACGACATCGCTCTGCTTTGACCTTCCTGTGGCAAGAATCAAGCACACAGGGATCATGTCTGCTTTCTTCTTTTTTGTCAATATTTTAGCAAAGATTCTAAAGAATCTATATAAAGCAAAAGGAAGCTATGGAGGAAAAAAAAAAGAGCAAAGGGAGGTGGGTAGATGCTAGGGAGGATGCTAAAGTCAACAGATGGAGGGGGAAGCGAGGGAGATG
>NW_019525503.1:1011606-1018125 GCF_002814215.2 Seriola lalandi dorsalis
GGGGTGGAAGAGGATTTTATCTATATTATCCCTGAAAGCCCAAATTCTGTTGATCTGCATTCATGCAAAGAAGATTAGAAATGTGTAAGATGAAAAAAACAAAACAAAAGCAAGGCACTGTGAAACACTCTCATGTACATAAATGAATATTAAAGTGTGATTTCTTCTGAATAAATAGAGGAATAATAAAGACAAATTGCATGAGTACGACAGTAATTTCAGTCCCACTAACTTTGTTTAGATTGTGTGCTCTGGGCTTGTGTGTGTGTGTGCGTGTGCATGCGTGCGTGCGTGCGTGCGTGTGCGTCGTCCATCTTATTTCTCCTTCAAACAGACAGAAAAAACACGGTGTTGGCTGATGTCATACCCTGCTATTTGATTTTGAAGACAACAGAAAAGTTGAGGGTGCTCTCAGACCTTTAGACCGGTGCTCCTGTTATTTGCAGAGATTGTAAACACAGTGAGGATAGAGGAGATAAGGTAAGCGTGGGCTCGGGCTATATGCTGCTTAGCTCTGTACGCCTTTGGAGCAGTCACCTGTGCTGTGGATTGAGAAGAGATGCTTGGGGAGCTTTGCATTCATTTACTAATCCCTGCTGCTGGCATGCCGACTATTATCGCACTGATTCTTCAAAGACTGGTTCAAAGAGAGAGACAGAGAGAGAGAGAGGGCGATTTGCGTGGAATATATTTTCTGTTTGTATCTTTCCCTCTGTACTCGTGCATAAGTGTATCTTGATGATGTTCACATGCACAAACCACAGCAATATACTGAACATAAACATAGTTCAAAGCCCTTTATACAGTGCTAAGAGTGTGAGTATTAATGTGGAATACATATCAAACGTGTGTGTTCTTTTGGTCTGGGGCTCTTCTAAGATAGTGGCAGTGGTTTAGACACTGTCCCCATAACCTCCATAACCCCTGCGGTTGGGGTGTTTTTGGGTTGATTGGACACTCAGATCCCGAGCCAGGCCTTACTGACCGATATCAGTTCCCGGCCTCGCCACCACTCATGTGGCTAAATGCGAGCAAATGCCTGCAGCCATGTTCCAAAAATGCGATGGCAGCTTTCTCGAGGCTGTGTGTGTATTGACGGTCAGGGCAGATGATTTTTAATCCATCACTTCTTGCTAATGAGTCATGTGACTGCACACCTTCCTTTTAAAAACCACAAATGACTTTTGTACATGCTTTATAAGGATTTTTCTTTTGGAAAATGGAAGTGAGCAGGCGACATGAACAGGGAGAAGAAACGGGGTCAGAGCGTGTTTCAAGTTAATGCATCTAAAAAATATTGCAAATGTATATTAGAGTGAGAAAGCACTCTTGAGACACTTGAGAATCTATAAGAGAACAAGGCTGAAAGCCGTAAGAAGAAAGATGTGTCAGTGTAAAAATAGTTTTGTAATAGTGTGTGAGAAAGCTCCAGTGTGAGTCACTCTGCTGCACTCTGCCTTCTGCCAGCAGACATGTGTGTATGCACATAAACTTCATCGATCCTTCAAAAAGTGAACAATACATCTTATTAAATGCAACGCAGCAAAATAACAACAACAACAAAAAAAGGAGAGAATCTTGAGTCGAATAAAGTCGGGAAGCGATGAGTAAAAACGGGAGGGGAGCGGAGGGAGATGAGAAAGTGCACTGATGACATAACCAGCTTAATATTTAAATGGGCAGAAGTCCGTCTGGCTGTTGATGCAACGCTCTCAGATGAAAAATTCACGTCTTATGTTGCTGAGCTGAAACAGACGTTTCCCTAAAGTTCTACCCAATAACCTCTTGTAATTGGTTCTTGAGGTGAGCAATGAGCATATCTGGTTGATCAGAGGGAAGATGTTTAATTCATGGGGGGAAAAAAAGAACATGGATTATTTCTGAAGGCACACACACACACACACAGACAGAGGCGCATTTAATTTCATATTCATAGACACGCACTCTCTGTGCACACTCGACCACCGAACAGACACACCAACAGGAGTGTATAAACACACACGGGATCATGCTGACTCAGCAAAACATACAAAAGACTGCCAGTGATTTTCGGGCAGCGCTGTTCGTTGCTATAAGGTCGTCTGGAGAGGAACGTTTTTAGTGATAAACACCTCGACAACGGACTCAGCCACTGAATCAGTTGTTCACTAATTTGCCATGAAGCCGATATGGACGGTTGCTGCCGTCCAAGCTGCGTGAACGTAAACACCGGCAGACGAACACAGGAAACTGAAAAATGGACAGAGTTCAGACATTATGTAAAAAAAAAAAAGGGGAGCGGACGTGTGGCGGATAAAAGCGAGGCAGGAGCGGAAAGAGGAAGAAAAGAGCACTGGTGATATAATCACATTAATATTTAAAGGGTAAAAGTCAATGGAGCTGTTTGTGTTGTGTTCAAGACAAAGAAAAGACAGGAAAGTGGAAACCTATTGCTTTGATTAAGGCTGCAGTGCACGGATTGAACTGTCTAGTCTGCAATCAGCAGGACAACCGCTGATACCGTTTTCAGCAGATCCTGCTGAAAAGACAAACTCGTCTTGTCGACAAACCGTCTCATAAATATATGGACGACCAGAGGATGATGCAGAGTCCTGATAAGAACGTTGTCGGGTGTTTTAAGTAATAAAACGCAACACGAGGAAAACTAACTTCTGTTAAAAACGTATCCTTTCATATTGATTTTAGATGGATTGCTGAACACAGACACACATACCTGCTCAGATACTCTCGAGTCTTGTTTTCATCAACACCCAATCAATTCTGTCTGGTCACGGCTGAACACAGGACCTTGATTTCAACTTCAAAGCCTGATTGAGAGACTGAAACAGTCAGGAAGAGTTGAAAGGATAGCAGCGGCTTTAATGAGCATTTTACCTCATCTTTAATGTATATCTGCCCTTTTTACATTACAGCCTCTTTTGTCATTAGACAAGTTATTTTCATTCATTTTACGATTTTTTTTTAAGCTTATTTAAGTATTGATTCATGGCTGCTCTTCATTCTGATGCAGTTTCACACTGAATCTAAAACATCAACACAGTCTTCAGCTTTCAGCTCTACATCTTCAATTTCCATTTTATCATATTAATCTCACCACATGTAATTTAGTTGTCTGTGTTGCTATGCAACACATTTATTTCACATGCCTTAATTTTAGGTATCTAGAGAATATTATGTTTGCTTTCAAGACAGCTGATCAAACCAGATTTAAGTTTCTTAAGTTATTTCTTGTAAGCAGTTTGAGTCCTGAAAAGTTTCATTCATGCTCAGTGTTTTAAAGGAGCTGTAAGTTTTTTCTCTCTGCAAGTCAGTGAGCAGTTTCCCAAAATGTTGAATTATTCCGTTGAGGACATAATGTTTTAAGACTCTGTAGTGGCCAGAAGAGACTTAATAAGATGATGACGAAAAGATTCAGTGACTCTCCGCACTATGTCCAAATAGTGAGCTATAACAAGCCTGTCACTCTTGAGTGGAAGCACAGGACAGATGAGGCAATCAGTGACATAATCAGGGTGTGACTGGCTAATTAGCTCCTGTGCTGGGACGATATAATGTAGTATACAAGCACATAAATGCTGCGGCTGCACTTTTCCTTTCAAAGGACTATCTTAGGGATTTTTGCACAATGGGGTGGCCTATAAAAAGATGAGAAACCAGCAGAGAAATAAAAGGAAGGAACATTTGTCTTCTTCATTATTCATGGGAAAACAAGTGGTTTGGTGGAATAAGGTTATGTTTGTTTTTTCTACAGTGATGCAAATAGCTTTGTACGTTGAAAACAATGAAAATAGATAACATCTGCGGCAGAGGGAGGTAGAATTTAGCTGATATTTCTTGCCATATTGGTCAGAAAATGATGCAAAATTCAAGCCCCGAATAGAGTAGTGTCTGTCAAAGTATGTATGTCAGGGGGACTGAAGGCTGTTTCTGGACTTTTAAGGGTAAGAAAGGATTAGTTTTTGAGTAAGAAAGTTTGAGCAGTCAGACTTTTAGAAGACTAAGGAGACGGGAAAGACAGGAAGGGCGAGGGACAGACAAAGTGTGTGTGTTTGAGTCTTTAAATGTTTAAAATGTACCATCTCTTTCCGTCTCTGTCTCCATCTCTCTCCTTCACATGCCGTCTTTCCTCAGAGGAATTAGGTGACTCAGAAAGCAATTAAAACTGAATTGCTGCTGCTAGACAGAGGAGGAGGCAGAGGAGGAGAGCGGGGAGGTAGAAGAAAGGGATTTAGAAGGAGAGAGGGAGGTAGAGAGGGAGGTGAGGAATCGGAGATTGCTACAGACGAGAAGCGGAATTTCAAAACAGCCGCCTACATTATCCTGCTCATTAAAGACTCAGATGCTTTCATATTAGAGAGCTGTTTCTGGAGTGTTTGTGTGCATAATATGTGGGTGCATTCATGCCTGTTTGCGCGAGTGTATGTGTGTATAATTCTGTATCCTTAATGTGCATGTTCATGTACAGTATGTCTTTGTCCATGCTTGTTTTGTTGATATTCGGGAAAATGTTTGCTTATGCAAATCAGATATGAATAAAATCCTTTGAATATGGGCATGTTGTAGTTACAGCGAGTTCCTCTCCTCAAATCTGTGTGTGGGAGAGCTCGGCAGCTGCAGCCTGAGCTCAGTGCCATAAGCCTCTGATGGAAAATAAAGCTGAATATCTCCCTCAGAATACTTATTCTGTACAAGGCTCATCATTTCCATTTTTTATTGATTTTCACTTAAAAATGCATATTTAGAAAAAAAAAAAGGAGCAGGTTAACTGTTTGCACCAGAGCAATCAAAAATTGCACCTCATCTTCTTCTATGGATCCTACTTGTTCAGCTCAGAGCTGCTGGAGTCGACAGGCTTTCTCTCCAATGTTAGACATCAATAAATCTGTGTAGAAGTCAGATAAGAAGTTCAGATCGTGCCTCACGATGATCACATTTAGAAAACAGTCGATGGTTAGAGCGATGAGCAAAAAAAACATATTTAGCTTTATTGAATTTGACTTTAAACCTGTTTTAATCTGGATTTTATGTTCTCTTGCATCCACAAGTTATGCTTCCTGCTGCACAAAAAACACTGTCCACAACCAATGACATCATCTAGCAATGGCTTAGGAAATGCTTCTGAGTTGCTGGTCATGTGACCTTGTTATAAATACAATCGTTTCTCAGAAGTTATTTATTTTTGTATTATGTATTTATGTATTTTTTAATCCAGTTGTTACCTATTTTTTTTCAAATAATCATCGTAACACGGATACATATTTGTCTTAAAAATAAAACATTCAACCTGAGGGTGCGTTCCAATATTAGTATAACGAGCCCTGAGCAGTAGGTCCCTGGTTCGACTCCCAGCTGGCCGGACTCGTTACTGCATGTCTCTGCCGCACTCTCTCTCTCTCTCTCACGTATTTCCTGTCTCTCTCCACTTTCCCCCCCATCAAATAAAGGCATTAAAAAGCGCCCAAAAAGTAGTGACTGGAAAACTCATTCCTGCAGCCAAAGTCAAGTTTCTCTCTCCGTCTCCCTCCTCACACGTTCTCAATCCATCTGTTCTCCCGTCTCTCCCCGGCACTCATCTGCTCTCACCCTTCTTCTCACTCGTTCCCAGGAAGGACCTGTTCTGCACATGAGTTCTCACACTCTGCTGTGACTGTGTGTGACTGTGTGTGTGTGTGTGTGTGTGTGTGTGTGTGTGTGTGTGTGTGTGAGTGTGTGAGTGTGTGAGTGTGAGTGTGTGTGAATTCATGCCTGCGTGTCGTCTCCCAGGTTGCTATCTGTTTGATGATCAAAGGTCCTCTCAATTGGGATGAGCAGCCAAATAGACCAGTCTGATTGTGTGTGTGTGTGTGTGTGTGTGTGTGTGTGCGTGCATGTTTTTGTGGGTGTGTATTTTGCAATGGCACAATTTGTATTTCATATTATTTGCACAAAGTGTGAGCTTCGTGGCATCTTCCTCATGCCGTGACAAGGCCTTGTATGAACACTTTCTAGAGACGAATCTCCCATCTGTATCTGTGTATGGCTCACTGGCTGCAATAGACATATGCACACACACACACACACACACACACACACACATAAACACAGTAATGGATGCACTTAGAGTATCAATCTCACAGATGCTGGGGACATTTATTTTTATACAAAAACAGATAGAAGAGCATGTGTACGGTAGAATGTGTGTGTTTGTTTGTTCTGTCAATTCCCAGTCACGCAAACAATGTCATTGTGCAGCATATTGAATGTAATCATGCGCTGTGCGGTTTCCTGGTTGAAAACAGGTGCTACTGGACTAATGGTTTAGGAAGGAAGACACCGTGAAATGTTGAATTAACTTCTTATTCTATCAGACATGAAAAACTCACATTAACTTACCACAGGCACCTCGACAGCATCACGGTTTTCACAGTCCAGAATTGCGAGGGTTGCTGCATGACAGTGAAGATTTTAAATCATCCAGGTTATCCAGTATTACTCAGCTGGATTTGCTGTTGCACCGACTCTTCAGATCAAAAATAGCAC
>NW_019525503.1:1018145-1018784 GCF_002814215.2 Seriola lalandi dorsalis
ATCCCTGAAAGCCCAAATTCTGTTGATCTGCATTCATGCAAAGAAGATTAGAAATGTGTAAGATGAAAAAAACTAAACAAAAGCAAGGCACTGTGAAACACTCTCATGTACATAAATGAATATTAAAGTGTGATTTCTTCTGAATAAATAG
Source organism: Seriola lalandi dorsalis (assembly GCF_002814215.2). NCBI lineage: Eukaryota > Metazoa > Chordata > Actinopteri > Carangiformes > Carangidae > Seriola > Seriola lalandi. The sequence continues at coordinate 1,018,297 of NW_019525503.1, forward strand.
AGGAATAATAAAGACAAATTGCATGAGTACGACAGTAATTTCAGTCCCACTAACTTTGTTTAGATTGTGTGCTCTGGGCTTGTGTGTGTGTGTGCGTGTGCATGCGTGCGTGCGTGCGTGTGCGTCGTCCATCTTATTTCTCCTTCAAACAGACAGAAAAAACACGGTGTTGGCTGATGTCATACCCTGCTATTTGATTTTGAAGACAACAGAAAAGTTGAGGGTGCTCTCAGACCTTTAGACCGGTGCTCCTGTTATTTGCAGAGATTGTAAACACAGTGAGGATAGAGGAGATAAGGTAAGCGTGGGCTCGGGCTATATGCTGCTTAGCTCTGTACGCCTTTGGAGCAGTCACCTGTGCTGTGGATTGAGAAGAGATGCTTGGGGAGCTTTGCATTCATTTACTAATCCCTGCTGCTGGCATGCCGACTATTATCGCACTGATTCTTCAAAGACTGGTTCAAAGAGAGAGACAGAGAGAGAGAGAG
>NW_019525503.1:1018834-1061288 GCF_002814215.2 Seriola lalandi dorsalis
CACACACACACACACACACACACACACACACATAAACACAGTAATGGATGCACTTAGAGTATCAATCTCACAGATGCTGGGGACATTTATTTTTATACAAAAACAGATAGAAGAGCATGTGTACGGTAGAATGTGTGTGTTTGTTTGTTCTGTCAATTCCCAGTCACGCAAACAATGTCATTGTGCAGCATATTGAATGTAATCATGCGCTGTGCGGTTTCCTGGTTGAAAACAGGTGCTACTGGACTAATGGTTTAGGAAGGAAGACACCGTGAAATGTTGCATTGACATAAATCCGCATTGTTTCATACTGTCTTTCATTATTTAATCTTTGCTGTGTTGTTCTTATGTGACGAGAATTAGCTTCTTATTCTATCAGACATGAAAAACTCACATTAACTTACCACAGGCACCTCGACAGCATCACGGTTTTCACAGTCCAGAATTGCGAGGGTTGCTGCATGACAGTGAAGATTTTAAATCATCCAGGTTATCCAGTATTACTCAGCTGGATTTGCTGTTGCACCGACTCTTCAGATCAAAAATAGCACAGAAATCACTGGGGTCTTGAAGTCCTGCATGTATTTGAGGGCTTATCTTTTAATATAGTAAGACAGGATTTAAAACTCTGGTAAGATATCATGGTGAGCCTCTTTTTTTTTTTTTTTTCGTCGTAGCCATTGTTGGTCTGAGCGGGGCCTTACGCTGATAAGCCACAACATTACAACAACTGGTAAATGGTTTTAATGTTGTTGATCGGTGTGTATCTCTGGCCTGTTCTCAAAGACTTCATTCTGAACCGTCAGCAAAACTTATCTTGTAGTTTCAGTTTTTTTCCGAGGCTCCTTTTTACGGCGCGACTGAGTCAAACTAAACACAGCCACAACGTTAATGATCGACGGCGTTTATCCAATTGTTCAAGTGGCTTCATCAGAGAAAACACGCCTGTAGGTCGTTTGTGCAGTCAGCAAAACTTATCTTGTAGTTTCAGTTTTTTTCCGAGGCTCCTTTTTACGGCGCGACTGAGTCAAACTAAACACAGCCACAACGTTAATGATCGACGGCGTTTATCCAATTGTTCAAGTGGCTTCATCAGAGAAAACACGCCTGTAGGTCGTTTGTGCAGCAGGTAATTATGACCTGTAGTCATGTTTTGTTGCTAGGCGACATCTAGTGGCTTTATTAATTATGACAGGAGCAAAGGGAAAACTGCGGTTGAATAAAAAAAAAACAAACAACCTATATGGTGGTCCAGTATGGAGGACTTGTTGGTTTACCATTGTAACCATGACAACCACGGTCCAGTACGCCTGGCGCTGCAGGGCACTATTTGAGGAGATAGTCCTGTGGGTTGTATCAGAGGGTTGGAACAGACGACCTATGTGGTTGTTGGTTTCATCACAATCCTTGAACCGTCTTCAGAGAATGAACAGACATCTTTGTGACCTAACATCTTTCCTGCAGTGACATTTACATGTTAGGGTTTCTACCAGTGAACGACCTCACCATAATGTTTGAAATAAGTCCATTTTTTTTAGCTTGAGTAAATATGGGTTGGAAATCAGACATTTTTATATCTTTTTGTATGTAAATAAGCAGATCTGGTTCACATTCTTGTGCATTGTGAAGCTGCAATAAAGTCAAATTTACAACAGAGCGGAGAGGGTAGTGTACGCTGCGACATGAATCACCGGTCCCTGTGCTGTTTGTATTCAGGTGCAGATCTGGATAGATTTATCTTTATGCTTTCTGAGGCAGACAGTGATATAAATGCGACCGAGACACTAGAATTATTCCTCTGAATACTGCAGAGTAGATATGAGGGAAGTAAAAAATAACTATGTGTTGTGTTGCGCTGTGACTGCTGCTGCAGTGTGTTGTATTTTCATGCAAACAACCACCTTGATTTTGCAGCGGAGAGCGGCACAGTGGCTATTAACACTGTCCTTTAGGAAAGCTCAGGCAGGTGGAACATGTGCACATGTGCACATGTGCACATGTGCACACAGACACACCTAAGAGGCTGGAATAAAATGAACACAACTTTATTTACTCTGGTGTTGTAGACGAGTGCACTGACCCCACTGCAGATTGGGGGTTTTATTTGTCTGTATGTGTGCAGGAGAGTGTGTTTTTACATGTGTGTGTGTACATGTGCTGTAATGTGTGTATGTATATTTACCTGCCTGTGTGCGCATGATTGCCTGCATGTGTTTGTTTGTGTACGCGTCGTCTGAGGAGTAAACCTGCTTACGTCTGCACACTCTCCCTTTTTCCCACCAACTGATCTCTGCTCGTGATGAAAGGGAAGAGAGAGGCTCAGTAACCTTCAAAATTACTCATGTGACACAGCGGGTGTGCTCTCTGAAATGCACACAACCATCACTAGTTGGAAGTCTGTTTGACTGATGAGGATTATAGATAAACTAGAGGGTGAGAAATTCATTTCAATCTCAATAACACAGGTGTAGAAAATAGACCTGAATGACAGTTTGTAAGTGCTGCCTACTTTTGTCTATAAACTCTACACACAGTTGTTTTTGTGTTCTCATACTTATGTGAAGCAATTTGTCTCCACTGAGAAAGTGTTGTGCTTAGCCCTGGAGGAAATCTGGCCATAGCATAAAATACATTCATCTTTGCCCAGAACTCCTTAGCTATAGAAGGCAAAAGTAGTGCTCAGCAGTCTATTGTTTACTTTTTTAGTCAGTCTGAAGGATAAATCGTATGTGTGCGACCGACCAAAGCAATAAAGCAGAAATACTGTAAGTTGCCTCCAAACAAACAAAACTAGCTCACCTACTTGAAAAAATAAGGGAAACACAATAAAAGAAAACCAGGACTACCTCACCCCCAAAAAAACTTAAAAAAGAGTGAATGTGGGAGAGAGGATCCCCAGATGACTAAAATTATTCAGGTTGCTAACAAATACTAACAAACACAAATATAGCCGGTGCACTGGGAGCTGGAAATGGAAGTCTTTGTTCCAGTCATGAGTGATGAGCTTTGTGGGTATGTCTGGTATTATATAAAGATAAGGATTAGGATTAGAACTAGATTTATACTGTGGCACAGGCCGAGATTGGGTGTGGACTGAATGGAGTTGAAAGTGGAGACTATTTGGAGAGCATTGATAATGAGGGATCCAACAGTACAGTAATGCATTAGAAATGTAAAGTGTCAGGACTGTAATTTCATAGATTTATGAGAAAGAGATAAATGAGACCTTCATAAATGTGTTTTAGGGGAAGAAAATAAGTTGAAGTTGAGGTTAAGTTGAAGTTGAATCGTGGTTAACAGAGTTTTCATGAGCTCATGAGAAGTGTAAAGGTTAAATATGTAGTTGTAGTTTTTAAGGTCGTGGTGCGGAGGGAGTGCAGTTCATCCTCACACGCTGAGTAATGTAAATGCGTGTGTGTGTGTGTGTGTGTGCAGTGTGTGGTCATGCATTCGTGTGCGTGATGTCTGTGTGATAAGCGGGAAGAGCAGGTTGTCGCCTGCTAAACGGAAACTAGGATATGCTCCCTGCACGCCAATGAGCCAATGATATCACTCCCTTCGCTTTTTTTTTTTTTGAATGATTTCAAAGGATTGCAGCATCCGCTCTGCCTCAGAGCCCTCGGGCTGCAGAACAAGACATCCAAATTACAGAGCAGCGAGTGAGCTGAACTCTAGAAACAAGGCCACGACTTGATGTTTATCATGAACTTTCTGTTGGACATTGCAACTGCTCATGTTCATTTTAAAATATCAACAGATGCCTTGCCTCGGTCCATCTGAAGTCCGTCGCAATCAATGAGCCTTCCACTTAGTGACACAGTATGCTTTAATTGTCCTTGTCCATCATGGTCTTTTCCAGTTAGAGCTATTTCTGCTTTTTTTCTGTCTTTGGACTCCTTGTCGCTGACTGGCGAGTTGATCCCAGATGGTCAGCGGCGCTCCGTAGTAAAATCAATCAAATGTTGAATTTTCTCCCTTCATGTCTATCCAGGCTCGTGCTGATGGGCAGATAAGAGTTCTTGTGCTGACAGCGGCTGTTTGAAGATGTTAAAATGGTTGTTGATCCTGATTTTTAACGTAAAAATAAAATTCAGATTTTATAAAAAGCCTCATGTCACTCTTATCTTGATTTCTATATTCCCAGCAAACTCATGATCCAGTTCAAGGTCCCTGTGATCATATTTTCTTTTTAGATGGCTGCATGCTCTGGTGCTCACCAACATTTGTGAGATACAGCAGCTGTTGTCATCAGCAGCAAGTCACTGAGGCCTTCTGATGAGGGTTTGTTGATTGTACCTCAATCTAGGCTTAAAACTAAATGGGAATTTGACCTCTGCGGTTTAGGTCAATCAGCTGAAAACACACCTAGCAATCCATATACAATCTGTCCTCTACCGAAATGATGCCTATGTGCTGATCAGTGGTTGTGATCTGCTGCATTTATGTATAGTTATATAAAGCTAAATGCGTTATTTGTACGTTTTCTCTGCGGCTGAATGCGGTGTCTTTCCGGGAGCAGGTGCTGGTGATTGTCGCTTGACAAGCGCTTCAGCCATCACTGTGTTTACAAGACAAGAGGTTATAATAAGCTCTCTGAGCAGCGCCACGTCTTCAGGGAAGATTGGAGGCTACAGTGACTCGCTATCGGAAAGTGTCGATACAGACAGGGGCTAGCTGATTAGCGTGCTAACTTCAAAGAAAAGACGTGATACAGACAAGAGTTAACATTGGTGTCGCTTTCCACCTCTGGAAACAGATGGTGGCGAGTGAAGGAATTAAGTTTGATACTGAACTCACAAGTTTTCATCTACACTGGTAATAAAAACAGCTGTTTATGCTAACGCTGGCAAATAGCTCCTTTAAGTATCCAACCTTGGACAAGGTTGGAGAGAAATTACAGTCAAAGGACCAACCGACCTCTAATGCTGTTAGGAGACAGAATCAGATTCACTCAGACAGGACATCAGTCTACTTCCTGCTGTGCTACTTACAGCAAACATCTGTTTTAAGCCACTCTCTGTGCATTGTTTATGCATCCTATTGCCTTTAAGTATAAATCTGGTACAGTGCATGCTGGAGAGCACAAATAGCAGCTTCACTATATTTTCCCCAGACCCCTTAGAAGATCATGCTGTGCATCAACTTAAACAGTCCAGGTCCTAAAACTAGAGGACAGATGCTCGAAGTTAGGAACAATGCGGGAGCTGTTTGCTTTAGTGGTTCCTGCACCATTTTATTTTTCCTGCCGTAGTGAATAAAGTTGAAATTAATCAAATGACCACAAACTACACAGTGAACATGGTGCATTCAGGGGGAAGTTGCCAACTTTGTTTAGTTGGTAATCCAGCTTTGTTTGAACTAACAATACTGTCATTTACACGGCGACATTAAAAGAGCTATTTGTAAGGTTTTGCTGTTGCTACATTGCCAATGTTGGCAGTAACAGCTGTTTACTTGCCAGTCTAGAAGAAACTTTGCAGGTTCAAACTTTGTTCCTTCACTCACCAAGAGCTGTCCCCAGAGGTGGAAAGCAAAACCTCTTGCTTTGCCTCTACTGGTATCCCTTCTTTTCTTCTACTGAAGTTAGCATGCTAACCAGCTAGCTCTAGTCTGGGCCGAACTGTCTCATCACTTCTCCGTTTCCTCTAGTGATTACCCCATTTTTCCCAGGAAAACATCACTGATGATTTCATGCATACAGCGTACGTGGCTGGTTTAGCACGTACATTCAAGAGCGAGTGAGTGAGGAGCTCCATGTTCACTCTGTCTAAATTACAGTGACTGAGAGTTAAGAGTGAATGGATATTCAGAGGGCAGTGGTAAAATTGCTTGTCTGCTATTTCTTTTAATTTACATCTGTGGAAATATCAAACGCAGGACGTCTGACACCCACACGAGCTGAATCAGACCGAACATGCAGCCGAGTGAAGCAGCTCAGAGAGCTACTGTATTGCTTGCAAGCTGCATTTACACACATAGGGGTTTGGCTCAACACTGTGTTGGCAGATGATAGCTTTCTCTAGCTTATTATTCCTCCCCTAGACTCTTTGCAAAGAAGAGATTATGCAAATACACACTTTCTAAAGTTTTCACTGCCTGATTCTTTCTCTCTCTCTCTCTCCTTTTTTTTCTTGCTTTATCTGGGTCTGTGTAACTAGGCCTCTCTCTCTGTCTGCGTGTGTGTGTGTGTGTGTGTGTGTGCGTGCGTGTGTGCGTGCCATGGCAGCCAGATAGATGTATGCCTACTACGGTGTTTAAATCAGTGATGATGAAAGTTGTATTTATGGATCGGTGTAGTCTGCATTCGCACACCACCATGTTTAATCCTGCCACCACCCATAATGCCTGATGTTTTCCTTGCTGCTGCTGCTTCTGCTGTGTGTGTGTTTGTGTGTGTGTGTGTGTTTTGTGTGCGCGTGTGTGTGTGAAAATACGCACGCAAATCTTATCCAATTAACTCCAAAACTCTTCATTTGTGTAGATCAGTGAAGCTCATATCCACCTCAGTATTTGATTATGAAAACATTACTCCCGACCATACAAAAGAGTTGTGTTCTGCAGACAGTTTGTCGGCATCTCCTCCTTCAATAAGGGCTCACAAGCTTTCTGAAATCAACGGAGACGTGCTGTCATGTCCCTGTTGAGGAAGCTTTATTAAATCTGTGGAGGAAGGGGAAAAAGATTGTCGCCAAATCTTTCTCTGGTGAGAGCAGTCAGCCAGAACAGGGCTCACACCCCTGACAGAGGCGTTTGAAAGGTCCTGCCTCCCAATGTGCAGCGGTTTAAATCACTCCCCGCTGTTCAAAGTGCAATATCTCAGAAACAAACTTGACAGTGTCTGTTAGTTTGTTAAACTCCCTGTGGGGTGGGTTTTTTCTTTTTCTGGAGCATATTGGTGGTAACATCAAATTTGGCAGCTACTGGTTGAAACAGTAAACGTGTGCGACGACACTATGAGTGTGAAAGTGTTTCTGTGAACAGCGTACTCACCTTTGCCGCTTTTACACCAGTATGGAATATTATTGTGACAGTATTATTATATTGTTATTGTTAGATATTGTTGTTAGAGTTTTGGTTGTATTCCAGTTCAAGTAAAATGCAGTGACAATGACTGTTTGCCTTTGTATTAACAATAACCACAATGTTTCTGTAACTGCACCCTGTGTTTTTCTTGGACAAACCAAACCATATCTTTTTTTTCTTTTGCCATAACCATATTTCCCTTACATACCTTAGATAAATAGATAAATATGATTATACTTAATATGTTTGTTTATTTGATAGGGGCAATGCATGTGAATGAACATCGGTATCAAATACATGACATAAACATGCTGGAGGGCACGTAGGCAGGTGACATGAAACAAAAAACACAACAAGTAATTCACAAAAGTCAAAAGTGACAATGCCAATGTTTGAGATATGTATTTATCCCTTATTGCAATACTCGTATACTGTACTATATGTCATCTAATATTGCTTTTTCTTTCTTTTTTTCATGCTTTCTGACCCCTTCTTCTCCGCCAAGCAGGTAAGAGATATTCTATTATATTATCTATCTATCTATCTATCTATCTATCTATCTATCTATCTATCTATCTATCTATCTATCTATCTATCCTCACATGGTCATTACCCATGGGCACATTCCCTTCCTCTGACTGAGCATAAATCTGTGCTCAGTCTTGCAGCTCTGTGTTCAGCCACTGTGATAATGCGCGGATGGTGTTGCTACTCTGGTGTGCAGGGACCCAGTGATATGCCAAGGCCTGTGTGTGTGTTTTATGCCCCGCGCTGTCTAAGTGGCCGCGCCTCAGAAGAGGAGGCCTCGCCTTGCCCTTGCTCCACTTTACCCCAAACACAATCACATCCTCTGAGGCAAGAGGAGGAGGGGGGAGGGGGGGGGGGGGGGAGCAGCAGGCCATCACAGGCTGTACCGGAAATTAATTATTTTTAATTATTTTGCATATCCGCTCTAAGACACGCATAAACATCCCAACCCGTGAAAATGTCAGCGCAGAGGTTAGAGCGTGAGATCAGCAGAGCCGCAGCCGCAGCCGCAACACAACGGTTAGAAGTCTTCCTCAAGGAGAATTCGAGTCGTCAGTAATTTAGTATTCCTAACCTCAGTGGCTACAGAGCGAATGAGTGCAAAGAGTGAAGGAGAGCGAGGAGACAGGGACGGGCAGAGGCCTGGAGGAGGGGCAGATGTGTGAAAATGGAGGAGGAGGACGGAGACAGGGAACAGTAGGTAACAGAGGAGGGCGTGTGAGAAGATGGAGAAGTGAGAAACAGAGACAGAAGGAGAGGGAAGGACAAAAATAGTTCAGCAGAGAAGGAACAGATGCAAAAATAGAGAGAGTGTAAGAGAGAATTTGGTCCAAACAAGAGGGGAAGAGGAGATGTGGGGCCTTAAAGGAACAGTTCAGTGTTATGGGACACGAGAGGACTGGTCTTATTCTTTTCCGTGTGGGGTTGAGTACAGAGTTGGTGTTGGGACTTATTTATCCTCACGTAGCATAAAGACTGAAGGCAGAGAGAAAACAACTTGGATTCACCCTAAAATCTCTGAAGTCTACTTTGTGACAGAAAATTAAAAACGACAATATATGGTTTTAAGACGTGTGTGCAGCCTCATCACAGCCAGATTTCCAGGTGTAGCACATCATGCTTGTGCACAGACCAAAAGCAAAACCTTGCAGCTTCGCTTAAAATCATGAAATGTCTGACACACATTTCTGTTACACATCGTATAAGTGCATTTTTTTTTTTTTTAAAACTCCGAACAGATCCAGATTAGCTGATTCCCAGCCTGCATGCTAAGCTAAGCGAGGCTAACCACAACTCCAGCTCTTTATTTAAAACACAGACACGTGAAACTGATATTCTGAAAATGTTTAACTGCTGCTTTTAAAGGACATAAAGGGCGGCCACCGAGGAATCATCTGAGACCAAACACACACACACACACACACACACACACACACACACACACACACACACACACACTCACACTCTCTCTAACCCTTCCGTTTACCCTCCACATCATCTCCCTCTTTTTTTTTCTCCTTCGCTTCCTCATCTCTTCTTTGTGTTGCTCTGGCTCGCTGTGGGGTTTGACACATGAAAGGGCCTCCGTGCATCTTTCGCAAGGTTTTTTTTTTTCATCCATAATTGATTTGTGTCACATAATGAGGGAGTTATAAGGCGGAAATGAGTCAGTGGCCCCGGCCAGCCGGTCCGATACGCTTTCAAAATAGCTACAGGGGCAAATTTCAAGAGGATCTCGCCACAGAGGATCCTTCACTGGGATCGTGGAGGGAGCAAGGGAACGAGCAAAGAGATAGAAAGAGAGAGAAAAATAGGCATGGCAGACTTTATGCGCAGGGGTCTTAGTAACATGCTTGAAAGAGATTTGTTCTTTTTGGGGATGGAGAGCCTGTGTCAGAGTTGTCTTGTCCTTGGGGGAGGCGGCCTGCAGGGGTTGCACAGTGAGGGGCAAATCTTATTTGCCGGAAAAAGTTTCAGCAATGCAAACTGGGCCACTGAGCCGCTGGATTGACGTCACACTTGCTTTCGGGGCCGTTACGACACAGTGCCAGTTAATGTCACTCTGACATCTCTGCTGACTCTTTACCTATAATCCCTTAAAACCCCAAACATAATGGGAAAAAAAAAACAAAACAGGAATCGGCTCCTTCACTCAATATTGAACGGTCAATTTGTTAAATGAAGCACACAGTTAGAAACCGTGCGTACATAATTATATCTGCTATATGGAGAAATGAGCTCTCAGACGAAGTAATAAAAATCATTTCCTTAACCCTGTGCACGATGTCCATTTCTGCCTGCATCTTATTCATTTTATTCATGTTTTTTCATGGTTATAATTTAAAAACCCTTGAGAGTTCATGCAGGTCCATGGTGTCATTGTACAGATAAAACTGGAGTTTCATTTTGCACATTTCCTACTTGTTGTATCGCAGTTCAGTTGAGGACACTCGCTACCACTCACAGTAGGACTCACAACGCGGGCTGTTCAACACGTCTGAAACCAAATATGTAATTAATGGACAGAAGTGTCTCTGAGTCGTGAAACAGCCCCAACAAAACGTATATAAATGTTACACTGACAAAGTCCAGAATTTTTTGACCCATAAAATATAACAAAATGTTTCTTCATGGGATTAGTTGAAGCAGGAAAGGACGGACAGACGGAAGGACGTTAAAAAATAAAGTCAGAAAATAAGCGAAAATGAAATCGCATCGTACATTGTTATTGTATGTCGTATTTCTATTTCATCTCATTTATTTTAGACTCTGTTTCTGTTCTTATTTTATTTCTTATTTTATTTCCCCTTGCGCTGCTACTGTTTTGTGCTGCTGTGTGGATAGCTACACCTTATCTCATCTTAGAAAACAAAATTACTTTGGACGAATGCGTAATCTCAAACTGTCGCAGTAATGTTTAAACGATTGCGGTCTGTAAGCGAAGTTGGGTTGAGTGTAAAATGATAATCTGCAAAGAAGCAGCGAGATTGTAGCGCTTTTCTACCACGACCTGTGTAAGTGCGTGTGTGGCTGTGTGGCTCGGCCGGTGGCTCCTTATCACAGACACAACATTATCGGCTTCCTTTCCCCGTTCACGTTGAAAAGGACAGCGACACATGATGTACAGCAGAAGTTCAGCTGATTAAAAAAAAAAAAAAAAAAAAAAGCAGCCATGGTTACATGGTTAACGGAGGAATGAATATGAACTATGTGAGAGATTATATGGTACAATCACCACTGAAAATACAGTGTGGACGTAGCAGAGGCAAAACTAATCAAACAGCATCTTCAAACTGTGAAATCCCCATCAGATAACAGCTTGTGGAGCAGAGGCGGGAGGCGGACAGATAGAGAACATGCATGAAAATTCAATGAGATTGCATCACGGGCAGGGATTTGTCTTGCTGACATATAAACACTGTTGATATAAATGTGCTAGTCATTTATTTGTTTATCCATATTTCATCTCTTTCTTTTTGCATGTGTGTTCAGTGCCAATGGTGAACACAGTATTTAACATATAGAAGGCTCCTCGTGGCTCCAAATGATATTTTGACTAATTGTGCTTCGGTTTCAGGACCCTGTTCCCAAAACCATCTGAGCCCCTAGATTTACAACGGGACAGGATCATTTTAGCCTTAAAGGTCCATATTTTACACTTCTGTGTTTTATTTAAAAAGGTTGATCCATAAGAATATATATTGGTGGTTTGAAGAACCAAAAACCTTCTCGATGTAGTTTTACATTGTCTCTCTTCTGATTGGTTGACCGTTTTCCAGGTGGGCAGGGCTTGAGGCATGGCTGTGAGTTGACTGCTTTGTTGTGACATCACAAAGTTACAGGAAGTCCTGACGGCTGGTTTTAAGGCTCAGTTTCTGAATACAGGCTGTGTGCATTTCTCTGTGGACTGAGGCTTTGATACTTTCACAGTATTAATATAGAAGCTAGAGCTGATCTATAATCACACTACACATGGACACACACCTTTATGCTGGAGGAGCTTTAATAGGATTTAGTTCAGTTGCCACAGATCTCAGGTCTGTTCAATGTTTGTAACAATTTGATAATTTGTCCCAAAAGCAGCTTGTTTAAATATAAAATGTGGCTCCAAAATGTGTCATGGTTGACAGGTACAAAGACACACACACACACACACACACACACACACACACACTGTCTCTGCCTTCTCCCTATGTGGTAGACTAGGTCCCAAGCTTTCCCAGCCAGCATCCCTTAATCGCTGCAGGCGCTGCAATCTTACCCTGCTTTATTTATGAGCCCTCTCAGCAGAGGGGTGAGAGAGGGGAGGGGGTGGGGGGGTGGGGGGGCTGTCAGATTGAGTGAGTGAGTGAGTGAGTGAGTGAGTGAGTGAGTGAGTGAGTGAGTGAGTGAGTGACTATATTTCTGTGTGTTCATCCATCTGTTTTTTGTTTTTTTGTTTTGTTTTTTTTTTTGTTATTTTTGTTGTTTGTGCACAGTGGAGAAGTTAATGAGCTCTGCCTGGTTACAGTACACATCTCACTCTCTCTCTCTCGCACGCACTCACGCACGCACGCACGCACACACACACGCACAAATATCACATCCCACAGCTGCAACTCTGCTGTTTCTGCCTCCACTTTGTTGATGAAAAATTTACAATCAGCAGCAGATAAAGCCAGGCGTGATTCCATGTTGGATTCCTGCGTTTTCCGCTGCTGCTTTGTGCCTACGGCCATGTTCTTAACATGTGCAGCGCTCCTGCGTCTGCGACGGCGCTACGGGCACTTAAGAGACGCAACATCGCCTACACATGTTACATAACAAACGGCATTAACAGCGCCATCACCCATCTCGCAGGAAACAAACTCAGGCGTGCTGTGACGTCAGTTTCTGTGTTCATGCAGGGCTTTGTGGGAATTTAAAGATCAAGGCTGGCTCCTCTACAGTAAAATGCATGTCCGTGCAGAACTCTCACATCCCCTCTCCATTTTGTTTCTCTTAGTTTGCAGCAGAGGCAGACCATAATATACAGTGCATGTTTACCCTGCAGATGTAGAAACACAGAGCCGAGCAGCTGCAGAGCTGTGGAACTGTCCTGACAGCACTAGTGGGGGGGAATACAAATTCTTGCATCTTGTTTTCCACCAATAAGCGTCACCCCTTTTATTACATAAATGTGGACGATGCACTTTGATAGAAAAATATTGTTGTTCTCATATCGATTTCCAGCACATTTTAATCCATTTCTGACAGTTTGCAACATGTAAATATGAGTGGTTTTTAAATGCTCCGCTGCACTCGGTCTGAAATCCTCCTGACGTCCTCGTTTCTTATGTATTTTATTCATCTGATTTCACACACGCCGGCTTTAACACGTCATACACCAGCGGGAAACAACAGTGAGAATCCACATCGGTGTGCTTTTCTCTTTTCTCATGTGACCTGATGCCGACTCAGAAGACAGTAAAAGCTCCAGACACACAGCGGTCCATCTTTGGCTGCAAACACAATTAGTAATTGTGTTTTCTCTGGCACTTGCAGCTTGTCGTCAATGATGCTGTCTTTATTTATGCAAATCTTACCAATATAAGAAAACAAGAAACAAGAATTGGAAAGCTTAAAAAAATGTTCAAGGTGGTAACACATCTTTTATTGTTTGTTTGTTTTTAAGCATGTCATGAGGATGCTCATGCTTTCCCATTCAAGTGAATGATCTTGCTCTTAATTCTACTGATACACATTCATTCCACTTGACTTTTCTTCACCAGCTCAGTGATCCAGAATAAATCATGTCATCTGCAGAGCTAAAAATCAACCAAGATGTTTAGCTATAGCTCACTAGCTTGCACTGGTGTCACAAGTCAAAGAAATGAACACAGAGAGGGCGTTTTGATAAACAGTCAGTGCATCCACACAGGTAATTTGTGCTCAGGTTAGGTCTGCATGGGTAAGTAATCAGGCAAATACGTGAAAACACTTTAAAGGTTTAAAGGTCCCATATTGTAAAGGTAGATGTCCATGTGTTGCTCGATTATAAAGCAGGTCTGGGTTCTATATTGATACTGTGAAAGTGTCACAGCGCTCAGTGCACAGAGAAATGCACACAGGCTTAAAGCCTTTTATCAGCTCACTCAGAAAACAGTCAGCCAATCAGAGAAGAGAGACTCGGAGACAAAACTTCTCAGAAACAGCTTGAAAGCAGGAATTTGTTTTGCTTTAAACTGCTTGAAGTTACAAAGGGAAACAATTGGTGATGCACACAAATATCAAACATGTTTAAAAATCCAGATTCCAGTTCTGCTGTCAGCGTTTGACAGTTTGACTCGAGCCATCGAGAACTCAGCTTAAAGCAGCTGCTGCTGCTGCAAATGAACAAGTGGCTTTCACCATTTATGTGGCAGGTGAGAAAAACACCCATATACTGTAGGTCGATTTGAAATTCACTTTTAAGTAGGAGGACTTGTTGGCATCTTACACAGTGACTCTTGCCAGTTTCTGTATTTCAATATGAATGACATGAATGTGACGCAGACAAATGCAGTAAGAAAAAAAAAAAAATCAGACAGTTTCCTGTTTCACCTCATATTCTCCCTCTGACACTGAATTCATTTTACAAGCAAACACAACAAAGGCTGTCTTAATACTTTTATCTTAAAGCCATGTGACTCAGAGAGAAGACTTGAAAAAGGTGTGTGTGTGAGAGAGAGAGAGAGAGAGAGAGAGAGAGAGAGAGAGAGAGAGAGAGAGAGAGAGACCCCGAAAATTGCTCACACACTGATTAATTTAGCTCTTGACTCTTTCTCCTCCTCCCAGATGTCACTCACACTGCCACCCACACACACACACACACATACACACACACATATTCATATATAGCAAATTTGTCTGTCATTCTCACAGTTGCATCACTTTTTACATTTCTCTCAGCTACTCTGAGACTATTTGGACCAGCGCTCTGGTTAAAACTGACATCTGTCTGCTTATTACCCAAACCACTGAAAGATGGATTGACATATCATTCACAATATTACTGGAATGGAAGAATTCGGTTGTTGCGACTGACCCAAACCCCCGGGGACAGTTGCAACACGACACTTGGGACGGTGGCAACATATTATAAATAGACATTACATTTCACAAATAACCTCAGTAAGCAAAGTACTTCCGAAAATATGCAGTGTTTTACAATATTATAGTATTAGTATGGTTTTATTAGTATTATTCTGTAATATTGACCAATTATTGAGTTCTTTTCTCTTCAGATGCAGATTTGTTTTGCACAGAGCTCAGGCCTCAAAAGAGACACAATTTACATTTTATTGCCTATGATGAATAGAACAGGCGAATATATAAAAAGACCTTGAGAGGCTCACAAAATAATTCCCCAGAATCAGCTGCATATACAGTATTTCCTATTTTGAACTAAAAGTGTTGGAAAAAAACTGCTGCTTAACTCGTGCACAGTAATGACAACTTGTTGCAACCGTCCCCGTCCCGTTAGCCGTGACAGAACATCACGTGCTGGTTAGACACACTGACCATGACATATGCTAAACATGTAACTTTAAAAAGTCAACAAAACAATGATTCAAACTAAGTATGTTTGAATTTTTACCAAATGGCAGGACAGTTTTTAACAAAAGTAAAGCTCATGAAAAAGATGTACTTTCGTGCTCTGAGCATGTGCAGTTTGAGCGTCATCACTCACTCAGACTTGTTGCAACCGTCCCGACTCTAACTTATAAAGAAAGTAAATTAACAACAAATAAATGACATGAAAAAAAGGACTAATTAAAAAGAAAAAGTGATGTACCTGCTCATGCATTCACACAAACCTTTGTGAATAAATCCCATTAATTCATGATTATTTAAACATGTGCATCAGCACATCTGCTGACAAACTTGGTTCAACTTGCACGTTCATAGCATCACACCCACAAGTTTTCCAACAAAGACACACATGTAGACACACACACACACACACAAGCGCACTTACACACATGCGAATGCAGCGCTAACGAGGCCGCTGTGCGTCGCACCGCGACACTAACTCTTGCACCTTCTTCCTCGTGCTTCACCTTTTCTCTTTCTTTTTTCCACTTTCTCTCAGTTCTTTATTTTTTCGTTATCTGCTCAGCTTTTCGAATCCCACATCGCATAAAAAAACAAAAAAAACTGTGATGACAGAGTGTTGATGTTTCACAGGCACACTGCACTGTGCGAGAGAGTAACCGACACACACACAGAGTTCCAGTACTGTCACACTAAAGCTCACCCCCTCATTATCACAGAGTTTCCTGTTTTAGTGTGATCTGTGTGTGTCGCTGCCTCTCTGTTATTTACTGTAATTCATGGCATGAATAATATAAAGACTGGCTTGCTTTTCAATGTAAATAATCAGCAGCAGCTGGATGTGCTGTGCATTTCTGCTGTGAAGTAAACAAATGATAAAAAAGGATTCATTTCATCATTATTATATTTTTGTAATTGTGTCAGCTCCGCCCCTCTGCTTTAGAAATGCAGAGTGAATCACTCACAAATGGGAATATCACTCTTCCTCTTCATAGCTTATTGCAGGATGTTGTGTGTGCATGTATGGGTGTGTTTACCTGTGTTACTGGGAATATACAGCGATACCTTTCAGAAAAAAACTAATTTTATAAAAAGAACCAAAAATGGGAATGATGGTGATCTTTGAAGTTACATTAGGCTTTTATTTCAGCTGCGAGTCCCCCACCCTCACCACTCCTTCTTCATTATCGCTCCCTTTGGACAGCCAGCTCTTTGGTGCATGCATAAATCTGCCACTTAATTGCTGCTATTGTAATTTCAAAATGGCTTTTAGTGCAAAAAAAGAAACCCGATTTCAAAATAGAATGATGCTGCAGTAAATTGCTGTCTTCAAAATAAGTCACACTGATAGACTTTTGTGCTCCACTGAATTGGCAAGCCTGTTCCAACCACCGTGCTCATGGCCTGCATTAAAAAAAAAAGAAAAGAAAAAGATAAGCTATTTAACTGTGTTAAATAGCTAGTACCACCAAAGTATATTTTTTATCTGTGCCTTGCAATATTAACAAAACACATATTTTGTTTGTTGCCTGCGGGGAGCTCTGGACTAACGTGTATTTTATGATCCTCAAGTGTGTTCATAAATATTTCATACTTTCATTTCACACTGTGAACGTGTGTGCATTCAGCCCTGCGATGCACTGGCGACCAGTCTGGGTCGTCTCCGTGCCTCTTTCCCCACAGCATGCTGGGATGCACTCCATCCCTCGTGACCCCTAAATATGAATAAGTGGCTACTGAAAATGGATGAAAGGGCTTTTAAACTGGTCTGGGTTCTCAACAGTATTTGGTAAAGAAAAGATATTATTAAAGATGGAATGGAACAGGCTGGACAAAATATAGATCGATAAAGTTTTTGCCCTGCAGATACATTTTGCAAAGGAGAAAAGAGTATCGACTAAAACCAATGATTCCAGTAAAGAACTAGTCTTATGATTCATTAGTAAACACCTGTTTGGAAGTGTGTTTGATTTCTTGGGGGGGGTGACAGATGTTTTGTAAAAAGGTGTAACAAAACTTCTTGGGATATGGGATTTGTAAAGCAGAGATGACACGTGATACTTCAATAAATTTAGCCAGTAGAAAATTTCTCCTTATTTTTCCTCCGTCAGCGTTTTAATTTCAGTTTTTATAATAGTTTTTCTTATACATCTTTGTACACGAACGCTTTCCAAATGCCTGCACGGCAATGCACGGCGATATTTGCATTAGCAGGACTGCAGACAGAATGAGGAGAAAGATATGAACAGTGATGGAGTTATTTGAGTTGTAAGTCAAGTCTTTATTCTCGTTTGAACGAGTGGATGGATGCGCAGACAGTGGAGACGAAAGGACAGTGACTGCAGGAAATAAAACGAACTGGGCATTGTAAGTTTGAAAATCAGTGTAGTCTTCACCGCACGTCGCTGCTCCTGCTCCTGCGGCGCTCAAAGCCAGCTGATAAGATTTAGTTGGTGTTGTGACCCAGTTTTTTCCGCTCCAGATATGTATCATCACAAAATGTTGAACCACGATTTTGTTGCAAAACAGAATTATCAGACAATGCACTGCTCATACGATTCGAGTCATTTCCTGCAAGATCCCCTTAACAGACTGCGGTGACTGAAGTCCTGGAGCAGATGAGGGTGCGATGCAGTGACAGGGCGAGAAAAGACAAAGACAGAGAGGAAGAGCTGGAGGCTCACAGTAGATCCCGTCAGCAACGAGGAGGGTCAGCAGCAAAAAAAAAAATGTACTATCGATCCAATCCCATCCATGAAAGACTTAGCTCCACATTTACACACGAGACAAAATCGCACGGAGGGCGACATTAGAGAGTGATTTGACATGAAGAAGAAGTAAAGCCACAGGCGAACAGAGGCACAAGCAGAAAACAAGATGGAGTTTATCAATCAGCTGAATGTCCTGCGCCGCCGAGAAAAAGCCGTAATGGTAAACGAAGTAGCCGCAAACCTTTTCCAGCTATTTCACGATTTCTCAGTAGTAGCTCTTTTTTACTGCTTTGTCTATTTGTTGTAGTTTAAGAGAAAAGCCATACTCTTTTAACAGCCCTATTTATTCTTTTTTCTGTGGGGAAAAAAAAAACCTAAACGCGGTCTGGACAGGCTGATGAAAATGGATTGCGTCTCTGGAGCTCTGCCTGTATGCTCTGTCTCAGGGGCTACAGCTCCTCTGGGGGGAATTTAGCTCTCACAGGTTATAGGAATGGATCGGGGAATGGACAGAGAATTGCTTGAAAAACACCAACTACCAATCTGCAATACGCTCTTAATGAAGTTCTGTGTGTGCGCGCTGCCGTAATCATTGTGCAGAAAATCTTTGCCACGCGGGTGCATAGGTATTTCATTATTACGTTTTAAAAGATTTCAACACTTGAGCAGTTTTCTAAATCCGAACTGAAATGAGTTCATTTAAAGCCTTGTTATCGCCACTAGACAAGCCAGTGCTTTGGTTAACATTAAAGTGCAATGTATGTAACTTTGTGATGCTTTAGAAAGAAATAAATAAAAAGCAAGCAAGGCTGAGCTCGGCTTCACTAGAATAAGATTTTAATACTCAGGTAGAGCATGTCATGAAATGAGATTGACAGCCTTTGCTGGAGAAGCTATTGTGTCGGCACTCAGCGCCATAGTGCGGCACTGGCATGAAATCCACAAATCACCAGAGAAAGCAGCCTCTGCAGTAGAGCAGGATTTGCCATGGAGCTTGTGGTCATGGAAATAGAGCAACAGTAACGGGTCAGGCCCCCGAAGCGTCCGCCCGAGAGGAACATTTGAACGTTTCTACATTGTGATTTATCTTCGCCAAAAGTTTCTGCTGTTATCGTCATGCTGCTGTAACAAATGGCTCGCTGGCAGTGTTTGCATCAGTTATAGCGGAGGGTTTCACCCGCTGCAAGCCACCTCAGCTCCTTTTTACACTGGAAATTACAAAGCCATTCCATATCTATGAAGAGCCACAGGCATATGATAGATACAACATCTCCTTTTACTAAGACAAAGACAACTGTTATTCAGTAGTTTCAAATCTTTGCCATTATTGTTTGACTCTGAAGAAGACGCAGTGCATGTTAAAACGTTGTTTGTACCTGATCATTAAACTGCTGAACTGAATCATGTGAGGCTCTGAGCCTCTCTTCTGATTGGCTGACTGTTTTCTGAGTGATCCAGTAAAAATATAGCAGATTTCAGGTACAAACACTCAGAGAAACCAAATCCTGCAAAGGTTTGGATGGTGGGTCCAGGTGGGCGGGGCTTGGTGACTGCTTTGTTGTGACATCACAAAGTTCCAGAAGTCCTGACGGCTGGTTTTAAGGCTCAGTTTCTGAATACAGGCTGTGTGCATTTCTCTGTGGACTGAGGCTTTGATACTTTCACAGTATTAATATAGAAGCTAGAGCTGATCTATAATCACACTACACATGGACACAGACCTTTAGACTATATGGGACCTTTAAGGAGTTTTTAGCACTCACTTTGTCAGTTCTGCTGAATAGTGGGGAACTGAAGGAAGACATACTCCAGCTGTTGACTTTTGCAGTAAAATTAATTTGCCTTTCACTGCGAGTTTCTAAATTTTTCCCCAAAAAAGGTTAAAAGAATTGTAAGATAATAAACCCAAAATAACATCAAGCTAAAGAAATACACATAAACTTCACTGTTTTACTCTTTTACGTGGACTGTGTCATAAATACCATGATAATAAAAGCTAATCTGCAAATGAAGCTGAAGTGATCACCACATATAATAAAAATATACCTCTTAAAAGGATTATACTGGTAATTTGGCAAAAACCATTGTACAAGGAGAAGATTAGAAGCAGTTTCCGCCCTGTAGGAGGGACAGTCACTTTGTTTTCTTGCATCTCAAAATTTCACAAGCATTATATAATCTGCCCTGTGTGGGTATCAAGCCTTTAATGCAATAGGCAACAGGACTGGTGTTTATTTATTTTTATTTTTTTATTATGTGTTTTTATTTATTTATTTATTAGAGACTAGATATTCTAATTTATGGGATTTCTACAAGACAGAGCAAGGAGATGATGCAGCTCACAGGTTCTGACTTCAGAGAGAAATTAATTAAAGTGATTAAAAAACATGATCATTTATGTGAATACTAATTCTAAGCCTTTCGTGCATATCGGAATATTGGTTATGATTAAGTAAACTACTGATGAAACTATGGCTTTGGTTATTTTGAGGCATAAAACTTTAAATGACACTTTTGTCCTTTGAGCTGACGGGCTCGGACTCGCACGGTTTGTGACAAAGCTGCTGTATCTCTCAGCCCTCACTCCCCGGATTTACACAAGATCCACACAGCATCACTGACCGACTGCATCATGGAGTTATGGTCATGAAATCAGCTCCCGTCAAGCCTTGTGGTCCTGGAGTCAGTTGACTCTCCACAGGCTCCTCGGTGTGATCGGACTCAGTAACAACCTAACGGAACCAATTTATCCAGCGATTCTTCCCAGGTGCTGGGCTCTCCGTGTGCATGTGACACGTACGAGTGTGTGTGTGTGTGTGTGTGTGTGTGTACACTGACGTACAGAGAGAGCATTCAAGTACTTTTGACAACAGTTGCAATAGGACTGCACACACAGACGCACACTCAGGGCAGGGTGAAGTGCACCCGGCCTGCTCCCCCAGTCCAGCAGTAATGGGCCTTCTAAGCCCAGCTGAAACACTCAGTCACACTCTCGGCTGGGAAATTGATTCTCCTGAGTTTCTCATCCTGTGTGTGTGTGTGTGTGTGTGTGTGTGTGTGTGTGTGTGTGTGTGTTTGTGTCTGTGTGTGATTTAGTGAGAGAGACTCTTATCTATCCACACACCCACCGTGGAAAATGTTTCTGATTGGCTGGCAGGTGTTTAAACAGCAGTACAGTAGCTCAGCTTGGCAGTTAAATCATCTTAAGGACAGGACAGGGCTGTTTGCCACGTTTCCTGCATCGGTTTCTTTTAACCCCGACCAAGATAGTTTCCTAACTTTAACCAAGGAGTTATATAAACCCAAACCTATGATGTTGGGCTTAAACTTAACCAAACCTTTTTCAAGGTTTAAGTTGGAGTTTAAGCCGTCACAGAGTACCGCAGGAATGAGTCGTAAAAACCAGGAAAGCAGTTTGAATTTTAGCACGTATGGTTCCAATTTTCATGTTTTATCCTACGACATAAAATACGTCGGTAAATACTGTTGTGTTTTTTTTAAGCTTTCACGTCTCTTAAGAAAGGCCAGTTGCTAACACGTGGCTGAATGAGAAAGATGTTGGGGGTTAAACGTCATCACAGTGACGAGGTAAGTTCAGTGGGGGCGACGTTGAGTTCACGTGACCGTGCTGTAGTTGCTTTATAGCTTAACATTGGCTTTTTACTTCTGGTGCCTGTATTTAAGCTTCAAAAATCATACATTTACTGTTCATTAGTGAAGATTATCCTGCACAACAAAATATGTCCGTATCATAAACTGTTGTTTGTCACAGAGTATATTTTTTTTGCAGTAATCCAAAAGCCAATGTACAAATCCTGTTGGCTTTTTGTTGAGGCAACCAGGGTGATGGTGACATCTGGGCTGGCCTACAAAAATAGGTCATCCCTGTGGCGCTCTATAGCGGCGACCACAGCGGTGTTAGGTTTGAGGTTTATCTTTAAATTCCAACTTAAAACGATCGAGTCCGCGCAGGTTCAATTGAAAAACAACACTTGATTTGAAAGCCACCACTCGAACTGACAAAGCATTAAGGATTAAACCCTTCTTTGACACTAAAGTCCACATGCTCCTGTTTCTCACAAAGCATTAAGGATAAACCCTTTTGAACATTACATGGGAAGTCCATGTTGTGCGGTCTTACGACTGCCAAGATGAAGTTTCCCTCATTTGCCGCCACCCTCTGTGTTTTTAATCCCTCGATGCACTGAAAATATTGACTGCATGTGCTCGAGGCAGTGTAATACCACTTTGGCTAAACGCCGCTCACCGCGCTAGCCAATGTGGAGTACCTGGTGATGGAGAGAGGTGGGTTGCCACTATAAATACAGACCTGTCTGATTCACATAGCCTACATGGCTCCTCTCATTCATCATCTATTGTTCTTCAACTCCCACAAGAGAGGCGAGTGAAAGAGGAGAGGAGGAGTACGGGAATAAAGGGAGAAAGATAGGCTCAGAGAGGATGAAACGAGTGAACATGAGTATTTGAGTGTGTGCGTGTGCGCGTGTGCGCGTGTGCGTGTGTATGTGTGTAATGCTGGCCAGGGGAGTGTGTGTAGCACCAGGGTGGCTGTCAACAGTGTCTGAGGTTGAGGAAAACACGCAAATACTTGTCTTTCACCTGTGATGTTCAGCTTTAGTTTGATTAATGACGCGGTATCTTTGGATTTATGTGTGTGTGTGTGTGTGTGTGTGTGTGAGCACCAGTCTCAGTTAGGAAAGGAAGTTAGGTAAGAGGAAGTAAGTAAGTATAAAAGTAAAAAACTACTGTAAAATAGTAATAATGATAAATATGCAGCAAGGGAAAAGAAAAATGTACAAATGTGCAAAATTTCTCCCTTATCGCTTCATTGAGTTCCCCTGGTAACCAAGGGGATGATGTCACATGTGGTTGCCGGGTTAACAACCACCAAAATGGCGTTCGAGAACCCCCCCCCCCGGGTATGTAGTATGGATGCTGCCCGAACCGCCTGAAAACCCTTGATGGTATCGTGATGGGATCCGGAGTATCTTCCTGCAGCCAATGACTCAGTGAAATACATGAGTCTGCACTCAGTGAAGTCCCTCTGATTCCTAACAAGGGCCGCCGGCTCGTCCATCATGTTGTCCAGCAATCTCATGTTGCCCGTGATGATAGAAGGGAGATATGGCTTTTATCTCCTCTCCTCCATCAGTCTCTGTTTGTCCGGACCCGGCTCTTCCATCCTCCTCTGCCTCCTCTTGCGTCTACTCCTGCCACAGTGTCCGTTGTTGTGGTCGCCGTGCCGACCTGCTTTGGCGCCATCAGCTGATCCCCCCCGTGCAAGAACTCTCTACACGGCCTAAATAATTAACATTTTAACACGTGTGACAAGTTAAAAAGTTCACTATCAGTGTTTCTGATGCAACAAAATAAAATGAGCAGTCGTGTTAGACCAACAACAGAATGAGCCGTTCTTCCCGTGTATAGGTCCCGTCTTCCGTTCTGTCACAGTAACAATTTATTCTCGTCCCTCTCTCACACATATGTTGTTTTTTTCTTTGCGTGCATGTGTCTTTCTGGGCTGTGTGTGTTGTGTGAAAGAGACGGAGTACAGGGTAAGAAAAAAAAAAAAGAGAAACAGACCACAAACTGCTGAGAACTAGAAAAGCGCTGCCCACCCCATGCCGAGGCGACAGACGGTAACCACGGCAACCTCGCCCCGCTCAAATATCTGCTTAACGAATCGAACGGCTCCTTGGGTCTGTCTTGTGTTGGATCATCAACAGATCTCACTCGCTGCTGACGGGTCCGCTTTTAAAACTTATATTGAGCTTTAAAGGAGAGTTTTGAACCTGGCATCATCATCATCATCAGCATCATCATCATCATCATAAGTCCAAATGCTTACTGAATAAAAAAAGATTAATTCTCAGGCCGAGTGCTGTGCTTTGGTCCAGCTGTAGACGAGGCTATGAAGGACTGGAGGAATATGAAATAACAACTTTTAGGACGGAAGGGCGTGGGAGGGTTAAAAAAAACAAAATCGAGTTATGTGGCTTTAATTTGTTTTGGTGCTTGAATGAACTCAAACCTCTCACGTATGATTTGCTTCAGTGGGTCGATAGTTATGATGTCTACGGCTCTTCCATAGTCAGACACGCCATGGCTAGCTAAGCTTGACACAACAAAAAGGAAAAACAGTATTTTTATTTACTTTACAAAACATTTTCTTAAAATTGTATTTGCACACGGTTTCCCACCCACTACTGCAAGGACTGGGCCCTGATAGAGGTACATGTGAACTGGCTGTGCAGTCCAGTTACCACAGCTGGCTTTGTTAATGGACTAGGAAGCCAATAAGGGGTGTGATTTTTCCTGCTGTCCTTGGTCAGGGCACATGCACAGTGGGGGTTGGAACAAAGGGGGGAGGGGCTGTCTGTAGCCCTCCACTGAACAAACACTAAAAGAAGGAGTAGATTAAATAAATAAAAATCATGCGTCATTGATTTCCAAGTGTGAATCTTTTTTTTTTTTTTTTTTTGCTTACATGAAGGTCAGAGAACAGCAGCATCTCCAGAGAAGTCCCTCAGGAGCTAGTTGAGATTCAGTGATCGTCTCATGACCTGGGTCCTGACCTTGTCAGCAGGGCTACTGCGTCCATTTCAGGGGCACGAACGCTGGCATCCCTCTGCACCCCGCCGCCCAGAGTTACGTGTCGTACTGCTTCAAGTTCCAGTGCTGCGCTGTCTGGACGATACATGACTAAAAGATTTAAAACATTTTTAAAGTTCACAGTTCAGACTGCTTCCAGCTCAGCATCAGCCCTCCTTCAATCCACTGAATATAAATGGATGGAGGAGCAAATTGCTTTGAGGATAGGCGACTTCCCCCAGGTACCAGAAAACTGGGTCAGTGGTGACGTTGTGAGTGTGTGTGTGTGTGTGTGAGTGTGAGTGTGTGTGTGTGAGCCGT
Source organism: Seriola lalandi dorsalis (assembly GCF_002814215.2). NCBI lineage: Eukaryota > Metazoa > Chordata > Actinopteri > Carangiformes > Carangidae > Seriola > Seriola lalandi. The sequence goes on from NW_019525503.1 coordinate 1,043,584, forward strand.
GTCTGTCAGGATAGATATTGGACGTCAGGTGGGCACCACACTACATGTCCGTACACCTGTGTGTGTGTGTGTGTGATCAGACCTGCTGGGTGGCAGGTATGTTGTGCCGGGAGCCTTTGCCCTGGGCGAACTCCTGAGCGCCCCTCGCAGTGACGGAGACGGTTCCATCATTAGGACGGTTATTAATGTGACCTTTTCATTGCGGTGAGGTTTGCATCAATCATGTGACGGTCAGTTGAACATGTGTGCGTGACTTGCATTAATGTGTTACCTAACACAAGGAACAAAGACAATTTCAAAAAGTTAAATATTTGTGTTTTAACTTGAATCCATAAAGAAATTAAAGTTCAGCCACGTCAGAGTGCGGCTCTAATAAAAGAGGCGATATTTGGGGAGGGGGGGGGGGGGTTTAAGCCTCCCCAGAAGAATAAAACTACAGATTAGTGCCTAAAATTAAACATTTACCAGTTTCCTTATCACAATGGCTAAAACTCATGCACACATTGTGGCTCCCACACTATAATTGATCAATAGGTACCTTCGTGACTGCAGTCCTGTGGCCTCCTGTTGCCTCGGTGATAGCAGGTGTTCTCAACACCATCTCCTACAGTCTTCTATCTACTGCCCCTTAGTTTCTCCCATAATCCCCTGCTGATCTGCTTCTTCGCCCAGTTAGAACACAACGATCCCTTGTTTTAACTTGTTGCTGCTCTGAGAGTCTTTAAGCAGCCAGACTCCTCACTGGGTCTGAGATGGAAGAGTGAACCGGGGGAGGACGGGGGTGGGGGGTATCTTTAGCTTCTGATTACGCCTAATGCGCTGGTTGTTTGTCGTGTAAACCAGCGGCTTCTGTTTACACTGAACGCAGTAATGCACCACTACCCAAAAATTGCATTTTTGCTCTGGCGGCGTCCTTTCAGACGCCACATACCAGCAGGCACAGCGTAAGCAGCCCTTCTTTACACCTCGCGTCTTTATACATGAGGAAGCCCAGGGAAGATTTCACAGGCAGCGAGCGCTGATGAGGCGTGCAGCAGGTACTGTGAGCTGTCCCTCACTGTGATATCACACCTGGAAAAACTAAACCGCTCACTGTGAAACATTTCTAACTCGAGGTCTAAATCAGCTTTGTAAACCTGTCCTTATATGAAGGGAGCGGGCGGAGCCAGCAATACTACCACTGAGTCGGTGGGATGGGATGAGAGTGCTGTGTTAATGAACAAAAATTAATTAACGGCAGCTTTGTGAGCTCTACAAGCTAAATGACTTTTGGTAAAAGTGAATAGCAAATGTTCCCAATACGCAGCTTTTGTTTACTCGTGCATTTTGGCGTGTTACTACTATGGTTTTGTACTTTGGGGATATATATGTTTAGGAGGGCCCATAAAAATGGCTTTTAATGTCGAACCACCGTTATTCTTCATGGTACATTTGAATATGAGCATTTTGGCAGCGTTCAGAGGCTCTTAGCTATTTTGGTGTTTACCCGCCTGGGCATAGTGTGTGTATGTTGAGGGGGCGTCTAAGTACTCCAGCTTCTGGGCTCACAGGCATGAGAGGCTATCGTTGGAGTACAGCTGTGTACACATATCGCCTCTCCACAAATTGATGGGCAACACTTGCTCTGCGGAGTCAAACAGTTGCGGGCCGAGAACGTGTACATGCTCAGTCAACACTAACGACTTTCCCCCCTCTCTGCATGACTCATTATCATTGTGTTGACTCCTGTCGCCGCTCTTTACTCATACGTGTTGAGCAGGACGGTCTGCCTTCTGCCGGATGCAACAGGTGGTAATGTCTGCATTCACGAGTTTCATGAATACAAATACAATTTTGCAAACTGAATAATGCCATGATCCAGGAGCCACATACAGCAAGTAATATTCCAGGACCTCAAACATGTTAGTAACTCATGCATTTACATTGATAATTATGAGATGAGTACTGTAAATAGAAAATTACAAGATTCAAATCTATGTGAGCTATATACAGTAAATGAGTACTATTATTATAATATTGCTCCCAGGTTGCTCAGAGGAATGTCTTCCATTAGTTTGAATTTTCAGCGTAACTAATTAATGTGTGTTATGTGTGAGTGCCCGACCCTGACAGTCAAGATGAAGTCTATGCAGTACCATGGGGACCGGAAGATCGCAGTTCATACATCACATAGTGATGCCTCAAGCTATCGAGATTACAGCAGCTGCAGCTCTCTCCCGCTTTCCATACTTGTGTTGAAGGGATCAGCAACTCTCAAGATAAATGAGCTTAATGGTCTATATGTACGGTGGCCCTGAGAGCTCAATGCACTGCAGCTGAAGACATGCACGCAGGAATAAAACACTTAACACGTTCAGAAACATCTTCAACAGTTTGACAACACACAACGCAAGGAGCACATACGACAGTGGAAGTGTTTCCAGGGGACACTACAAAGTGATGAATCAGGCTTGGATGCACTTGTTCAGTGTCTTGTGACTTTTTAAAGTTAAAAGCATTGAACAGCAAATGCACCCCGGGCGGGTTCATCACTTTTGGGTTTTTTTTGTGTCTCCTGGTTGTGTTGTAAGTATTTGCAGCACATGGGTTGTCAGATTGATGCAGATGTTTTCCTGAATTTGTCTTTTGTCTATTTGCATGTGTTTTTCTGAAGTCGCAGTGCGTTGAGCTCTCAGGGACACCGTGAAGCGTGGTGGTTGTTTCAGTGCCATCCGAAGTGACATACGCGGCTGCTCCAAAGACGACTTACATGAACGTGTCGTGATCTGACACTCTCATAGTTTGTTTTATGTATTGGACAAAAAAAAAAGAAAAAAATCTATAGTTTTTTGTTTTGTTTTTTCTGGCGAGGGCGGTCTCTGAGAAGAAAGAGGGATAGCTGCATTTTGTGTGTGTGCATATGTGTGCTCGCTGCATGTCATATGTGTGTATGTGCAAGTGAGAGAGTGTGTAATAGAAAGATTGTGAAAGGAGCTGTGTAATAGGATTGAGGGCCATCTGCCTCCCTGTGCTGCCCACAGACTGTCTACTGTCCCGAAAGGCTCCCAGCAGCACCGGCAGCCAGCGAGAGATACAGCCAACTTTGTTTCCTTGGAAAAAAGTTGGGAAAAAGTAGGCTGGCATTTAGTGAATTTGTTTAACTTTAACTGTATTCTTTTAGTGAATCCTGTCTTTCCACGTCTCAAGAAACAGCACAGAACTCAAAGGTAGCTTTATGGGAGATTTGCGATGCACAACATTAAGAAATCCTGGCTTTATACTGATGTTCTTAGAGGAAAAAAAACAAAAAAACTCCCGACTGCTGAGTAGCGGAGCAATTAAGTGTATCTCATCTTAATCTGGTGGCAAAGTCCACTGGAAAAAGATCATTTCAATCCAGGTTTCCAAGAACAAGGGAGTGTATCGTCCTTATTAGCAAGCTCTCCTGACTGTGGGTTAGACATTTACATTTACCGCACTTTTTTTTTTTTTCCTTAAATATCAGCCACAGTCATCTTCAGTGCTGTCTCACTAAGTTGTTCCTCTCTGGCTCACTGGAGGGAGAGGACTTAGAAGTAGTGCCTGTCTACATCCGATGAGATGATGATGATGGTACTACCTGTTTTCTTTAGGCTGTAGCCTTCTTCAGGGGTCTGCAAATCAAGGGCTAATTTAAGAAACTGATAAGAATGCAGCTGGAATTTGCTGAGTTACAGTTCACATCTGGTGCTGTTTCCCACAGTCACATATTATACGTTTGACTGATTTACTGAGCTGGTTTTATTTTTTTCGCATCGTATGTCTGCTGTTTTAGAGGTCTGCCAAGCGTGCATCATAATCATTGGAACATCTTTCACAATAAAAGCATTGCTTCAGAGTCAGAATTGTTTCATTATTATTCCTCCCAAAGGTGTGAGCTCTTAAAAACATATGTTTACTCAACATTTGAAACAGGAAGTCTCCTGAATAATTGAATGATACTGCAGGTTGGGGCTGGCCATCATCATACAGTCTCTATATGAGCTGTTCTCAGGGACTGAGAAATAAACCAGCATCATAATAGCTGAATTCATCTCATGATAACAGGATCGTTAAACTGTTGGTGGTTGAATGTTTCATGTTGATTTGCTCACTGGAAATCATGGCGTACTTCTCCCCTCCCCCCCTTTTTTTTAAATATACATAGGCTTGTACCTCAAAGAACCAGAAATGCTTTAATGCGGATTGCTATCCTTTGCACTGATGATTGAACCAGGGGAGATCAATGGTCTTTCAGTTCTTGGAAATACTCCGGCTGGCAGTCACCTACCATTAACCTATGCAGAAAATAAACTTGACTCTTACTCTGGAACCCATGATGCCTGAAACGACTCCTCCTCCCACTAAGATGTTCTCTGTGCAGCACTCAGACCTGGAAGACTTTGCATCTCGACTTACTCTTGACTTAGAGACAGCTGAGAATCGTGTAAAGAGAAACCAGAAATCAGTACGAGTTCAGTGAGTCCATTTGATCTCTGCATCTTTGCATTTGCAGTTGGGAGCGATGCATTTGAACAAAAGGAGAAAACTGGAGTGATATATAACATTCAGGCCCTTTTTTCTTTTTTTTAGTATCATAACTCCTCAAAGTGAGCAGAGTTATTTGGCTCCCTAAAATAGTCCTGCAGTGCTGTGAATGCATAATCAGAGCCTCACAGGTTGGCAGGAGGCCACCGGACTAAAATCCTCGCAACACCATTTCCATCCAGATACATAATAGATGACAGTCACAACCAAACCATCTCTCATCACCAGTTCACGGAGGGTCAAAACCCTCACTCTCATACAACCAGACTCAGCTAAGTGGTGCCAAAAGGATATAATCTGTCACATCCAATCAATTGAAGCACTCCGAAATGAAAGGGGAGCAGGGTGGGGTTAAAGAACAGAGTGAAGGAGATAGGTAAGGGTGGGTGGGGGGGGGGGGGGGGGGTGCAAGGATCAGACCCACAGAAAAAAAAGGGGGAGGAGTGTTGGAAAATGAAAGATAGAAAGTCAACTGCCGAGACAGACAGAACTTCAATCAAAACCTCCACTTGAATAAGTCATGTCTTTCTAATAGACTCCAGGAAATAGTCATGAATATATAAAGAGGGAATGTGCATTAATCAGATCCTCTTACCTCCTCCTCTTTGTGGGCAAACTGAAAATTGTACCTTTTCAGTCACTAATCTGGCACAGTGACAGAGCCAGAGAGAAATAGAGAGAGATGAGGAGAGCAGGCGGGGAGAGAGAGAGAGAGAGAGAGAGAGAGAGAGAGAGAGAGAGAGGTCTCTACCTCCAAACAATCTTTGCAGCCGGCTCGGAGATGCGGAACAGAAATTTAAAAAAAAAAGAAAAAGTAAAAAGTATATAGAGTTTATAGAGTGTATATATATATATATATATATATATATATATATATATATATGCATACATGTGTAGAGAGAGAGAGTATTAACAATCCAAGCACATTAACCTTTTATTTATTTATTTATTTGTTTTTCTTTATTTATTTCATTTACCCAAAGGGCATCTGCCCACGTCATAAATCCATACAGGCGAACTACACAGAGCAGTAAATGAGATGCGTCTGAAAGGAAATGAAGCGTGATGGCTGCTCTGTGGTACCTGTAACCTTTTTCAGTGCAGAGGAGAGAAAAGGAGGCGAGATGGCCACCAGGGTCGGGGAGACTGGCAGATTAAAGTGCCTTTTCATTTTGCTACAGAAACAGCTGGGATGCTTTCTTTTCACTCTGTTGGTGGCTAGGCTGCGTGTGTGTGTGTGTGTGTGTGTGTGTGAGAGAGTGTGTGTGAGAGAGTGGGAGTGTGTTGCTGCTGGCTTTGGGTTGTCACCTGCATTGCAGCGGGAGCTAAATTTAGAGTCTGATAGAAGTATGACTGCTTCACTTTCATTTCACCAATCCCTGTCCTGATAGACAGACCGAGAGACAGACAGACAGACAGACAGACAGATAGACAGATAGATAGATAGATAGATAGATAGATAGATAGATATTGAAGCTTAATGGGGAATGAAAGTCTAAAGGCGCCGGGGCAATGGAGGGTGGAAATGAGGCTGTGAAAGACCAAGATAAAGAGAGAAGACAGAGAGAGAAATCAGGCAGCAGGAGGCTGGTGGGAAGCACCAGCTGCCATCCCCACTTCTCTTTAATTTTTCCATTTGCTTTTCTCTCCCTCTCTCTTTGTCTCTCTCCTTCTCTTTTTCATTTGCTCCTTTTAATCTCTGCATCTCAGTCACAATCAAGCCGCTGTGCTTTGTGACTCTGCTGCTAGCATGTGTATATAGCAAAAGAAATATATAGCGTGTGTGTGTGTGTGTGTGTGTGTGTGTGTGTGTGTGTGTGTGTGTGTGTGTGTGTGTGTGTGTGTGTGTGTGTGTGTGTGTGTGTGTGTGTGTGCGTGTGTGTGTGCGTGTTAGTGTGCGTGCGTGCGTGCGGGATCATAATCATTGTGCTAATGCTCGCGCTGCCTCTTGGGTGTCTGCCCTTTTGTTCCACCGCGGCCCAGATGTAAAGTGAACAAGACTCAGCCAGAAAGAGTGGAGCACATCCAGCCAATACACACACACACACACACACACACAAACACACACAAACAACAAAAAGAAAAAAAAAAGAAATCCTCAGAGTTTCACATAACAAACACACTGGCCTCATTTACTGCTGCTGTCTAATTGATTTTTCTTCACCACAGCTGCATAAGGATTTGAATTTAGCCTCATCAGCTCTGTGGGGTCCAGGGTGTCACCAGAGGCGTATATCTGGCTCTGCGGTGCAAACTACTCTATATTTTACATTTCACATATTCCATGTGAAGCCATATTCCAGATGGCTGCACTGTGACACAGATACAGTTCGTCCTGTTTGCCACGATGTAATAAATACCAAGGAATTTAAGATTGAAAAAACAGGCAGGAAAAGTTGAAGGAATTACCTCCAACAGAACACCATCATTCTCCAACTGAGGTTTAATACAGCATTCCTGTCATGTTGTTGATGGGGGGGGGGGGGACATGCTGAGCTACTAGTGGTAGTTACAAATAGGACAAATGGGAATTTGTCCCATGTGGAGTTCCCTTCCCTTCTAATCGAGTCGACCTAACTTACAAATAATGATTGACGTATGTTAATGTATGTATTTGTAAAGTCAGACTTTTTAGTAATTAGATTTTTAATGTGGGTTCAAATTATTTTAAAGTGGCGGTGGCAAATCATCGTCTTGTTTTCCCTCCTGCTGCTTCCTGTACGTCGTGAGCGTGCCACACCGAGAGGCCACTCTCGGAAAATTCATCACGGTTTGTTAATAAAGCTCGGCGGCGGCAGCAGCACAAGGCAAATCTCAGCCATCATCATCAGCTTCATCGCTTCATGACTTCTCTAATTGCGAAGTTTATTGAACCCTGCACTCAACCTGAGAGACTCTGCGACATGTTGGAGTTGTGTGTGTGTGTTGGTATGGTCTGATTGGGTTGCAGTGACGCTCAATGCCCTTTCTGTGTAATTAGATTTATTATATAGTGCTCTAACCCACATTCATATCAGTATTATCAGTCAATCAATCAATAAGCTTCTTGCATTTCCAAATCGATCAAATCTAGACAGAGAGAAGTAAACTCTAATGAACAGGCAGACAGGTAGATATGTGCACTGATGTGGAGGTGTCATGATGATATGGTCCAGTTAATAAACATAGGAGCTCAAACCATCTCAGAGGACAACACCCACCAATTCAGCTAAAGCGCCAGCTGCAGCGGTGCAGAGATCCACAGTTCACAATTCATATTAGATCACATTAGATTTCACCGTTTCTCTATCTCACTGTGTGTGTGTGTGTGTGTGTGTGTGTGTGTGTGTGTGTGTGTGTGTGTGTGTGTGTGTGTGTGTGTCTTTCTGCTCTGTAATTGCTATGGGAGGTGAAGGATTATATTACACTGGCAGTCGGGGCCTCACTCCAGCCATGAAGGGGCTGTATACAAGGCCAGGGAGAGGGGGACATGAAGCACCACAACTGGGGAGGAAAATATAATGCATTTTTGAATTGCATTATATTAACAGTCCTCATCCATTGTCAGGTTGGTGTCCTTGAGACCTGACTCCACACGCTAACCTGCCCCCATAAGGGCAAGTGTGCACGTTGAAAAGCAGAAAAAAAAATGTATACGTGCATCTCTGGAGAGTAGAAGAAGAAAAAAAAAAAAGAAAAGAAAACGCCTAATTAACCTGCGTGAAATGTAGAGAGGTGCAGAAGGGGAAGGAAACACAGTGAGGTTGGTTTGTTGACCATGAGGTTGGGCAAGGCTCATTAAGGCTGTTGAAAAATACTGGTGAATTGTGCATGAGAACACAATCAACTGGATTAATACCAAAATCTGTGTTTGTGTGTGTGTGTGTGTGTGTGTGTGTGTGTGTGCGTGCGTGCGTGCGTGCATGTGCGTGCGTGTTTGGCTGAGAGAAAAAAGGGGGAGTGTGTTGAACGTGTCACACATTTCTGTTCAACTAATTATTATTTTCTGTGTCTCCTCCACCAGAGTGTTTCTCCAGGAACCCTACTGGAAAAATAATTATAAATTGCTCTCTCACAGGAACACATTTTTCATATCTTTGCTATCACAAAGACGAACTGCCAAATGATGCAGGCATAAATCCTCTCCTCAGATAGTGCTCGCTCATCGGGTGAATAGGTAGCGGAGATCGACACACCGTGCGCAGGGAAACAATTTCAAATCATTGGAATGCAAAATTGAAGTAAAAAAAATATATCTTCAGTGTTGTGGTGTTTTATTACCCCTACTTTTTTTTTTTTTTTTACATTGGTTCATCCATCAAATGCCAAGGGAAGGGCCCTTATACAAGCTTCTTGACTGTGTTCCAAAGCACCAGTGGAGGCTCTGCATGGGAACTAAATCAGCTTCTGCCTAGCATGCTGGGATAAATTATAAGTTTACTATGAGCTTTTTATGTTTGACGTATATTCTATATGCAGTTATATTGAAGAATACTGGTGTTGGATTTATTGATGCTTATGATTTATGATCAGATATGCGGATGACAGAATAACAGTGGTCACACATGATGTATGCATCAGTAAAAAGCTGGTACGTGTAATGTTTTTTTATTATTATTTATTGGTTAAATTTGGTTTAAAATGAGTGGAAACCCAAATTATGCTTCTCTCCCAACGAGCTTTACCCAAATGACTTTGTGAGATATGACAGCCTGAGACCATAGGTGGTTTTGTTGTTAAGCCACATCTGGTGGTCGTAGTTATAAAGACAGGAGCAAAGAGAAAAGTGTCGGTGACGTAGTTTACAGAGAGACGGAGAGACGGAGAGACAGAGAGACAGAGAGACAGAGAGAGAGACAGAGAGACAGAGAGAGAGACAGAGAGACAGAGTCCACGTCAGGAGGAGGTTGTGGTGGATGGATGAACACGACACGGGAGAGCGGTGTTCGATTCCCATGTGAAAGTAGCTGTTTATGTTGTTTGTATTATCCATGACTGTTAACTATGTTGTCATCATTGTAACCATGACAACAAAGATCATCTAATGTTGAGGAAGTACTTATTTTAACCCAAATCGTGATCTTTTCTTAAACCTAACCGAGCGTCCACCATGGTGACGCCGCTCTCGGTACGGTGTGCGTGTTTGTTATTGTAACCACGACAACCAAGGTCCGGTATATATACCTGCTGCCGTCATTTCAGGACACTTTCCCATGGGTCGTATCAGACGGTTGGAAAAGAAAACGACATGTGTGGTTGTTCACGTTGTTGGAGAGCCTCTATCTTTAGACGTCGATTTTTGATGGTGACAAAACAGGATTAAAACATATTAAAAGAAAAAAAAAGTGTATTACCACCAGTTTAAACAAAGAACGATTCCTTATAACACAGGTAGCAATGGTAGAATTATAAAATGTAGAAATATAAAATATGCAAACAAGAATTACAAGGTGACAAACTGAAGTGAAACAAACACAATATTCAGCCGTGCACTTCAGAGGGCCTGTGCAGAGAAAAAACCCTGGTACAGTCAGTGCAAATTAAATGTTTTAAGTCAAAGAGTTGAAAGCAGAAGGTGCAGGTGTATAGTGGGAATAATGTGGATCAATAAAGAAAACATCAGGCAACTTTCACATGCTGCCAAGAGCTGCTACAGCCTCGACCACAAAACCAGCTCTGAACCATGGAAAGAAGATAAAACTACACACACACACACACACACACAAACACACACACACACACACACACACTCTGAGGCAAACTCCAGCCCATCATTCACACAGAGAGAGAAGAAAGAGAGCAGAGGTGCTGAGAGTGGGTGCTGCAGTTAGTCATAGAAAACACATGATGCTAAAACAGTTATGAACAAAGACTCTGCGAACACTGGCTGAGTCTCCAGGAGGATGTAGACCCAGATAAAAGCGAGCTGGATGAAACGCAGACAGGAACCGCGGACCAAAGCCGGCAGACAAGTCCTGAGTAAGAGAGGGAAGAAGCGATATGTAGATAACTAAATCCCTACTTTATACAAATGTCAGTCAGCCCTTTGCGCCTGTCCTGGCTGGCGGTGCAAATAAAGTCTGTTTAAAACAGCCGCTGTACTAGAACTAACAAGTTTCTCACCATATTTCTATTTTCACACATTAAAAATCAACACTTAAAGCTCAGTAGTATCACACTTTGTTGGCTGGCGCGCCGTTCAAGTCATTTAATATTGAATTCAGCTGAACAGGAGGCTCAATCATTGATGCTGAGGTAAATAAAGAGTAGCTACAGGACCAAAGGTCAACCCACAGGACTCAGCTGTTGTACTCGTTACGTACCACTACATAACTCTTACATCGAAATTCCAATGATTTCTAAGAAAAAGTTCATGTACATGAGTAATATCTGCAATACTCGCTGGAGAAATGTTTCATTTATATTTCTTATGTCAAACTCAACAGCAACTCATTTGTATAGTAGAAGCACCGATCATCCCATTAAGAGAAAATATAAAACATTAATACTAACACCCCCCCACACCCCCCAACCATGACTCCCAATATTTCCATAACCTTCTACTTCATACCCAGGATCTTCACTTTGTATAAGTAGACATAATTCCATAAGTAGCCTAACAAAAGCATTACCCATACAGTAAAATAGAGAATAAGCACAAGCACACATGACATGGATTACAATGTTTAAAAAAAGAAAGAAAGAAAGAAAAAGGTTTAGGGATATTTTCACAGAAGCTTTTCATAGTCGCAGCCGCCGAGGTCCCTGCGCTGATGGTTTGATGTTTGTCGCCACTCACCACCGTTCTGACACATTCACACACAGACTTGGTTCGAAAATATAATAGTGTGTTGGAGAGCGATGTGACACCAGAGCAGCAGCATGTAAACACAGGTGCTGTGGTTGTTTCAGTAAAAAAAGGTCAAACGTGTATGCCGATTTTTCCGGCCTTAAAACTTGATTTCCCCCCAATAACCTTCTTTCTTTTGTGCCAGTAAGGACAGTGATGACTTCATCCATCACATGTCAGCAGCTCTCATACAACCTCAGCTCAGTTTGGAGGACAAGAAAATATGAAGAAAAAAAAAGAAAGAGCCAACATCAAGAAAAATGATGTGTGGCGTCAAATGAGAGATGTTCTTAATGAATCACCAGCAGGAGCAAAGGAGAGAATAGACATCCCTCAACTACAGTTATCATTAAATTCTAATGAGTCAAGTCTTTTATCTTTCTTTAAGGATCTGTCACTTGCCCCCATCCACCTCAGAAATGTTAACCAAGTTAAAACATCTGACAGTTTAAAGATCAAATGTTAAATTTGAGTTTCAAGGAATAGCATCAAAGTAAATGTAGATTTTCTTTAGCGTACAGAAATCAAGATCATGATCATGATACTCAAATAAAAGCAAGTAGTTTCATAACATTTTAAAAAGGGAGCTATTGTTACAAAGCCAACGTTAGCATCAACTGTGCTTTACAATGCTTTAGATACAGAGACAGAGACTAAAAGAAAAATTGAAAAATATTAATTCAAAGGTTTAAAATGTAGACTACTGTGCAGATCTCAAAAAGCTATTTGTAAGTTTTGCTACGTAGCTAACGTTAGCATTAACAGCTGTTTACTTACCCGTCTTGCTGAGAGCTTCAATCATTGTTGCGTTTACAACACGAGGTTATAATACGTCCTCTGGGCATCGGAAAGCAGGAAGACGGTACAGCTGGACCGCCGTTAGCTAGTTAGCTAGTTAGCTAGTTGTTTTGTGGCAGACTTGAGAATGTTTTTGTTTTTTTTCCATTTTGAAGATATCGTTAATGAAGCTTGTGACATCACAAGACAAGTTAGTCTTTGCTCCAAACTCTTTCTTGTGTCAGTGGAAGATGTTGAGGTTAGTTTTCTTCTTATTAAAGTTTTCTTGAAGCCCACAACAGTAAGAAACATGGCTTCAACATTTAAGTAAATTCAGAAACTGTCTGTTGCATCAGTCGAGTTTCTCTCCGCATCAGTGTCCACAGTCGCTGCCCCAGGTGGCCGCTGGCGAGTGTGGTCAGACCCCAGCAGTGGGTCTCTGTGGCGGGGCTGAAGCGAGCAGATAATTCCCCCGCGGGTCTCCACTGAAGGCTCCCTCATCTCTCAGACCCAGTCACAGATTAATGGCCTGGTGGATGAATTCAGATGCTCTGTCTTCTCCAATAATCAAAGGCAGAGCCGAGTACTATTGGGAGAGAGTTTCTTTAAACACACACTCACAAAAGAAAAAAGAAGCAGAAAGAGAAAGTAGAGAGAAGTGATGTTTGCAAAGGGACTAAAAGTAAAGCCATCAATCAAATTCATGTGTTAAATTGCTAAATTTTGGTTGCTATTCTGCTCTAAGGAGGCGATGTGATGCTGTATAATCTATTAAATGGCTCAAAATAAACTGAACTGGTTCATGAAAAAAAAAACAGAAAACAAACTGTACTCAGCCTGCGCCTGTTTTCAGCCCATATGTGAGATTTTAACAAGGCTACAGCTTTTTTCTTTCAGCCTGTTTATTCGCCTGAGTGTCCGGCGACGTGCATCTGAGCCTCGTCCCGACAGTGCGGCGAGTTTTCGAGAAGGGTGAGAGACTGAGAACGAGACTGAGAAATGTATTCCATCGCTGTTGTTCTATTTTCAGCTCTACAAAGTCGTGAGCTGAGCGCCACTGTTGGCTCATACTGACATCAGGGGTAGAGAAGAAGCTTTCCCTGCAGCCTCCATGCGTATATACAGTTAGACTTTAAGATTCCTGTTATTTAAAATTCATTTGCAGCGATTTGTTGCAGCGTTTTATTTCATTTGGAACCGAGCCTTCAGTCTGAGATAAGACCAGTGGGAAATACTGCATCCCTGTGTTAATCCCCAGTGGTACCGCGCCTCAGTCTGAGCCACAGTGGACCAAAGGAAGACAATCTGAATGCAGCATCTGAAGCCATTTTATCTCAGTCTGACTTTGGTTTGAAAGGAAATTTCTGGGAACTATTCTAATGTTGACTAATACTTCCTCAGCTGTCTGGATGATTCTTCAGGGACAGTCGGTGGCATTTTCCACGTCTCTTAGTCAAGACTAGTGAGTGATCCATATTAAGTCGACTTTAGCCAACTGTGGGAAAGAGCCAGAAGGTCACAGACTTTTATGATTATTGGATTCTGACTATCAATCATTCAACATAACTTTCCAAATCTGCTGAGCGCTGGCAGACTTTACAATTTCCCATTAAATTCGAAACTGTGGAACGAGGAAACATTAGGATTGCATTTAGATTCAGTGGTATTGTGTGGATTCAAAGTAGATGAGCAAATTGGTTTTTCAGGATACATTGGGGAAATGCACACACACGCACACACACACACACACACACACACACACACACACATATAATGGGGTAATAATGATAACTCATTTATAATTAGCTATTCAGCAAAAATATGTGAGCAAAAAGAGACTGTACCCTTAGCTTAGCAACTTCCAACCGCAATAATTCTACTGGTTGAACCTCCGTCTCTTTACCACAGGAAAGTCATCAACTATCTGAAGTATTTAACATTAAAAAAAACAAATGAATAAATCCATCGCCTGCATCTAGACAACCAATGAGATAACATTTACTTTAATGGCCAAAGACCAACAGTGAAGCTGTCAGCTATTAGAATATATTTATGTCTCGCCACTGTGGCCCGCCGGCATAAGACACATGCTACACACTGTCCCCGTCTACGAGGGGTCTCCACGCCACTCACTTGTAATATCCAAAATCCTTTTCAATATCTGTCCTGTAGATAATAACAACTTACTGTAAGCACCACTACTGTGTCTGTTCATCTGTTTGTCAAGTGTTGGTTTTTATGTGCTGTTGAACTCTCAGAGTGTGACAGCCACTCGCTCGGTTTTTATCACTGTCCAGTCAATACGCGCTCCTCAACAGGCTGAAAAACCCTCCACTGTCATCAGGAAGTCATTAAAAGGTCCCATATGTTACACTTTTCCTGTGGTCAAGATATATTTGTTTGTTTTAGGCACCAAAAAAGTGTGTCGGTGCAGTTTTACATTTCCTCTCTCAGGCTTCTCTCCGGAGCTCTAGTTACAACAGGCTCTGAGCCTCTCTTCTGATTGGCTGACCGTTTTTCTCAGTGATTGAATAAAACTATAGCAGATTTCAGGTGGGGTCCAGGTGGGCGGGGCTTGGGGCATGGCTGAGAGCTGTGACTGCTTTGTTGTGACATCACAAAGTTACAGAAGTCTTGGTCCGGCTGGTTTTAAAGATCAGTTTCTGATCTGCGTTTCTCTGTGGACTGAGCGCTTTGATACTTAACTTTTAACACTGTATTAATATTGAAACTAGACCTGCTTTATAATCAAAAACAGACACAGAGATTAACTTTGATACTATATGGGACATCAACAAAGATGGCCATGTTTTTTCTTTGAGAAAACAGCTGAAGAGTTGCTCTTCATCCTGATGAGATATTCTTAACTTGATGCTTGTGTTTTGTTGTTGTGACAGTCGGCAATAATATGATGCGGCTCTGACACTGCTGCTGTGACTGGGTGCTAACATGTACATAACAAGCTCTCTATGACACAATGCAGGCACAATATTGGACTAATCAGCAACAAGACCCTTGGTTTGTTTAACTTTCATTAAAACTGGACAGTGTTGCAGCTGTTTTTTAAATTTTTTTTTTTTACTTCTGACCTTTAATTAGCGTTTTCTTCAGGCCAATCAGTATCTTCACAGAATGCAAGAACGCTGTCAAAATGAACCATACCACTTAAGTGAATTATAAACAGGCCTGTCTGGGACATCAAATTAGAAGAAGAAGCCTTTGTACCTTTTAATTAACCTTCGTAGGTCAATATTTGCAGTTTGTTTTCACACTGTATAATTGTCCAAAGATGCATTTACTTCAAAGTTTGAATTAAGAATCCGTCTTTATCTGTTCTCGTCGTCTGAGCCTGTCTTAGTGAGGGAAGCCCCAGAGACTTATGAGATTTGTACTTCAGTAGAGACTGATTGATGGGTTGGGCGCAGTAAGTGGTACTACGCGTCAATTAGAGCATGTGAAATAGTCCAGTTTGTAGCTACCTGGGCAGATGAACGAATGTATACGTAACCCTCAGACCTGCTCCCACGCTGTGAGCATATCTGGATTTCAGTCTCTATCTGTATTTTCCAGGCTTCTGTCAATTTCCTCCCCCCCACCCTTTCTTGGTAATGAGCTAACCCATTATTTTTTATTCAACTTCTTAATTTAGATCACAAGTGGTCTATTCCTTGAGCCTGAAATCAAAAAACGCAGCAGGGAGCTGAGGCCTGGAGACAGCAAGAGACTGATGAGGGAGAGTCTGAGCTGACACCCTTTGAGTTTCCCCCCATGGTGACTAATTAACCTTTCAGGTTCTTCAAGTCCCCATCATCTCTGCAATACCCAAGCGTGTGCGTCTGCGCATGTGTGTAGGTTCATACTGAGACCATACGTTTGCCTCCGCGGGGGCCGGTGACATTTCCTCTGGACTTCTATCTTCCATCGCTGAACCTTTCTTCCTCACCTCCTCTCCCTCTGGCGACTCTGTCTGCCTCTGTAGTCAAAGGCAGTCTCCATAAAACGTATTATCTATGCAACCAAAGCAGATTGGTGCCTTCGTTTTAGTCTCACCGCAGACATACAGTATTAATAACTCACTGTTTGTTTTAGAGACCCGTCAGACTAGTTCAGGTTCTTACTTCACCCTCTGACAGCTCAGTGTCCTGTTTATACAGGACCACTCAACAGTTTCCAGTAAATACCCAGTGCCGCCGCTGACGATGAATGATGAGTCTCTCTGATGTTTCACCTGTCGACCTGGAGGAAGCAGCGGTGGTTGGCGGGGGGCACAAGACCTGATCCAGATTTCTCAGTGAGCAAGTAGGAAGTAGTCTGGAGCATTTAGAGTTGATGCTGAGGAACACAGCTCCGTCTGAGACGACCGTTAATGCTGGCTCTGCATTTCAATATTTAACCAAGACGATGATCTTTCCAACTTTAAACAAGTGTTTTAGTTTAGTTTTACTATCAGTCCTCTAGTACTTGAGTAAGTTGCCTCCAAAAACAACCAATATGACTCTTCCTACAATGACACTCACAGTGATAACTTTTGAAAAGGATTAAATTGGTTTTTATTAAGGAAGCAAAGATTGTTATGATCACTCCACTGTCTCTGCTGTTTTGACCTTTGCGTGTCCGTCGTGAGGTCAGTGCACGGACACCAGATCATCACCTCCTCGTGAGGTCAGTGCACGGACACCAGATCATCACCTCCTCGGTGTCTCTCTGAGCGATGGATGATGATCAGTTAGTTACCTGTACAGCAGAAAATAACAAAACGTAACATCATTCAAAAGCCTTTTTATTCACAAAAAAGATTTTTTTCTTCTGTCTTTTACTTAATGACCTTTCAGACTTGCCAGTTAGAATCAGACTTTCTAGCTGTGTGCTGCCACCAACAAGCTCCACCACCCACAACTTTGAGTTTGGATAATTAAGGTTGGAGTTTAAGGTCTGCTTATCTCATGTGTCCATGTTTTGTTGAATAAAAATTAAAGCAATTTGAATCCTTATCTACTGTGAGTAGACATGACACAAAACAAATAAAATCAGTTTTTAGGATTTCTTTTTCTTTGTCAAACAGATCCTGTGGGGGTGTAAATCAAATGTTCAAGATTTCATGTTCAAAGCTGAAATGTGGCTGCTCTCTGCGGAGCTGACAGGTGTTTAAAATGATGTTTGCGATAAGGCAATCATTTTTGGCAACGTGCTCGCGTCGCTGTATGTGCACGGCTCTTTGCTGCAAAGCTGCAAATATTTTCTCTTTACACATTTGGACGCTTTACATTCCCCGGCCCGAAACAGCAAAAAAAAAAAGAACAAAAAAAAAAGGTAGAGATATGATCAGTGGACGACAGTGTACCTGCTTAGTGTCTGTCCTCCCTCCCTGCCTTTCAATCCATCAAGTCCTCCCTCCAGACATCTTTGTCTCTCTGCTGTAGTCTGTCTCTTCACACCCTCTGTGTCTCCTCCAGCAACGCTGATGATTTTTATCTCATGTCCCTCGCAGAAATAAAGAGAGGGAGGGGGCGGGAGACAAAGGGAGCGTTAAGGAGAAGGACGGGTAGGGGTGGGG
>NW_019525503.1:1061308-1065463 GCF_002814215.2 Seriola lalandi dorsalis
GGGGGGGGGGTGGCTAGTATTTTTTGTGAGAGAGAGTACTCCAGAGACGGATATACCCGGCAGAGATCTCTTTGAGTGTCTCAGATCTGGTGGTGAAAAAGAATTGCTGGTGCAGCAGAGGTGCCTCACTGGAAGATCAGTGGCTTCCCCTCCGAGTGTGAAACTCAGAGAGAATAAAAAAGAAATAAAAAAATCATCTTTATCTGTCAAACACATTCAATGTGATCATAAGAGGGTTTACACTGTGGGATCATCTTTTGGCTTGTGTTATTATGGCGAGGTTAGCAGGAGTCTACATCTGTTAATATATCTGCAGAATATCAGCTAATTAGTTCTGAATATTGAACCTGAAGTGAAAAGTTCCCATGCTGAGCTGTGAGGTGAAGACCTGCAAGTCTTTACGGGCATTAACAGGTTGTTTATAAACCATCGGGGGGGGGAGTTTTATGGCTCTCAAGGTTTTTCTTCCTTTCCAGTTACAATACAGTCAATAATGTAAAACTTTTAACAACCTCTTCACGCACTCTGAAGTCATCTTTTTCACTTTGCTTGAAAAGTTCTTTCCAGACGCTGGATATTCAAACACCGTGTTTTCATTTGTTTCATACACCGGGTTCCACGGCCCCGAATCTGGCCCCATATACAGCGTGATTGTCAGGTGATGCTTCCACATCTGGACCACGTCTGAGTCATTACAGGAGAATAACAGCCAGAATCTGCCCAGATGTTTTTGCCCCAGAAGTTTAATTCCAGGGGCAAAATCCACTCTATGATAAAACTCACACATTTACACCAGGGTTCATGATTAAAGTGGTTACAGTATTGTGTTTTTCCTTTTTATATATTAGGAAAGAAAAGACTGTGTGACTCATCTGAGATACAGAAGACACATTAAAGATACAAAAACAAGCCTCATGCATCATGTAAATGAAGAAGAAAGAGGTTTCTGGAGAGCTTTAACCCAAATACATTACATGCTTAAACACTGCTGATCAGCTACCAATGAACAAACTTAATTTGATGAGTTTAGTGAACGCTCAGCGGGGCGTTCGATTCATTCAACTAATCATCTGAAGCACTTGAACTATTTTTTATTTTTTTATTCAACATGAAAGCAGCATTTTTTTTTTGTTCTACTTACACTGAGTGAATACGAGAAGTTGATTTCACTGAACTGAGAAAGTGTTGAATTCTTTGTATGTTGAGGAACGAGGACATGAAAATATAGACCTGGCTGAGCACTGAAGCTCGCTGTTATTGTGTGCTCCAGCCTCCAATCCAAATATCCCCGAATACACAAACACAGACGAGCACAACAACATGCGCTCCGACACACGGCCAAACACACAGCGACACACAATCTCATATGTGCACAGCGGGTGCTTTACAAGAGAGAGTGGGAAAGCTCTATTACTCTTCCTCCTCTCACAATTTCTCAGGGGGTCTTAAAAAGTAATGTGTTTTCAAATGCAGGGCTCTAGCTTGTCGCGGGGGCCTGGCTGCCCTGTGATATATGAGCTGAGAAACAAACGAAAGGGCAGCCACAGCCGCACAGAGCAGGAACCCGACATAGTCTAGTCCTCGGCTTTACAAGAGTGCGTTACAGGGATGTGCTGTGCACAGGTTGCAGAGGAGGAAAGAGGGGGATGAAAACGTAACAGGCTAAATGATTACACGGAGAGAAGGAAGGAGTTAGTGATGCTAAACAAGTGTTTGTTTTTAAACCTTTGAAACTGTTTGACACCTTCAGACAGGAAGAGCACAAGCACACAGGTTCGATATACCTTCCCCTTCTCTTGTATAGTAGAGACCAGTCAGCCTGGTGGCCCCATGTGGCCCCATGTGGCCCAGTGGTTCACTGTGGTATTGCATCTCATAAATATCCCCTGTGATCCAAAACCATCTCCCCCATAAAGCATCTGTAGCTGGTCCTGCTGCCAACAGGAGCTCCCCCAGCACAAACACTGACAGGCTGATCTGCTCACAGACAACTTCCTTTATCGTGTCAACTGCTCTCTCTCTCTCTGTCTCACACACACACACACACACACACACACACACTTTCAAACATAAAATATGCAACTCTCTATTGTTCGCCTCTGGTTGCCCAGCTTCCAACAACACACACAGTTCAACAAACAATAACCAATGGGCCGGCATGGTGTCTTTTGTGTGTGTGTGTGTGTGTGTGTGTGTGTGTGTGTGTGTGGCAGTCATCCGAGGTCCAGCATGCTGCTGCCTTTTAAAGGGAGAGTGTGATTAGTCAACTAGCACCAGCTGTGCCAATCAGCTCACCTGGCACTGATCTCATGAGCCGTCTCCACACCTCTCTCTCTCTCTCTCTCTCTGTCACACTCATAGGAATGTTAAAATGTTCACTTTTTATATCTGACACTGTCAGAGATGATAATGAACTTTTCTTTAGTTCTGTGTTAAATCATCATCCACATTGTTTATTCCAATACTAGTATATCCAGAAATTAGTCAAAACAGTGAAAAATTAAGTCACATTTCAACTGTCACTTTCTTAAAAATACATCAATTACACTACAGTATTTTAACACCTATTTTAAAATCAATATTTTTTAAAAGTAATGGCCCCATTTCTTCATTTATTTAGCCCCACTGCATGTGTTTCCTTCCCCTTGTCCTTCATAAAGCCTAGTTACACATATTTGTGTGTGTGTGTGTGTGTGTGTGTGTGTGTGTGTGTGTGTGTGTGGCGGGTCTGCTTACATGTGTGTGCGCATGGGGCCACGAGTGCCTGCCTCCATTTGTGTGATTCACTGTTTAGCACCATCGATTTTCGCCGTGCGCCGCGCCGCTCTTTACCGTCGGCCACTTGTTTTGCATCGCTGTGATGAGCCGCCGAGGCTGTCAGAGAATGACATGCTAATTCACCGATGCTAAAAGGAGCAAATGGGTTTCGGCGTTTATGGTGGTGAAGTGTAACTATAGAGGGAGCAGAGAAAACCAATTAGAAATCCAATTACACCTATAATCACTGAGAATCATGCTGCTTAATCTTGTCCTTGTATAGTGAGCACATGGTGGAAGGGGAGCTGGGTTATGTCATTTATGTCATGGGTACGCCAATGCATCACATGGGTGTTTTGTTTTTTTTTCATCAGAGAGTTAGCACCACTTAATGCGTTCACATGCTGCAGACACTAAAGCACGCAATTAAGCATGAGACAGCCACAATAAAATAAATCGGAAATATCCGAGTGCACCTTTGAATTACGATCAGACTTTCTGCTTTGATAGTTTGTGCGCACCTCGTCACGAGAGGCCACAATTACATAATAACACATGTAAAATATGTATTCATACACACACACACACACACACACACACACACACACAAAAGCACTCATTAACGTGCGGGCACATGTGAAAGAGAACCAGCCATTATCCTTAAATAGCATCTCTGGAATTAGTCTTGCAGTGTTTGCATTCCTCACTGTGGAAAGTGTGTGTGTGTGTGTGTGTGTGTGTGTGTGTGTGTGTGTGTGTGTGATAGCAGGCAGCACTACCATACAGTAAGGTAAGCTCTAATTAGCGCTCACTGTTTGTGCTCTACATGTGAGGAAACCTTTTCTTTCTCTCCGTCTTTCTCTTCCTCTCTCTGAGGCAGTAGCTGAAGTGCTTTCAGTCCTGCGCCGCGCTAAACATTTAAGCTTTGAAGTCGGGTTTCAGAAGCAGAGCCCGACAATCCGAAATCCCTGCAGCGGCGCTATCATCTGTCTCGCATCACAACAACTCTCTCTGTGTGTCCTGACTGACCCTGGAACATGAGCAGTTTTGTTCGTCATCGAGTCTCATGTAACAGGCTGAAAGGAGAAAATTACAAGTGAAATATTTGCGTTGATTTCGATGTTATCATGGCAACGTTCCATTAAGCTTTTTCAGAAGCACATACAGTACATACCAGCGGGATGAGCATTATTTGTTTCTCTAGTGTATCTGGAAAGATGGAAATAAACAGCTGTTTGAATTCAAGGACAGTGATGTGCGGAGATATCAGGCTCTCGGTGGCTGGGAGACGGTTTTTTTTAGTGTGATGAGAGGAAACCCTTGTGTGGAGAGTCTGATGATGTACATGTCTCGTCTGACTGTTTGATTTGTCTGTCTTGCTAATCTGTAAACCCCCCC
>NW_019525503.1:1065483-1074400 GCF_002814215.2 Seriola lalandi dorsalis
TCGCCACCCGCTCAATGTCTATCTAAAAGCCATATTGCTGGAATAATGAAATTAATGTTTTATGGGCCATTTACTGGGCTATGATTAGATAACTGTGAAAGGAGAGAAGGAAAAGAAAAGAGGAACAAGAAGTCCAGCCAGATCGAGGGGGAAGGAAAACAGCCAACCATCTCTTTTTGTTTTTTCTTCTTTTCTTGTTTTTCTTTCCTCAGCAAACTCATCTCAGTCCATCATTAGAGTAGCAGCAGGGAGGAGGGGTGTGGCGAGGATTGGAAGAAATATAGAGGTCATGAGTCCTGCATGTGGCATGAAATATGTTTATCTGGTTGTGTTGAGCAATTATTAAGATTTCCATAAAACATTTTATTTGTGCAGCTATTTTTTTTAGATCACATATCGCAGCCATGTTCTTTAAACACCAACCCCCCCCAAAAAAAAAAACAAAAAAAAACAAAAACAAAAAGCCACAGGATCTGACATGGCGGGACTAAAAATAAATATCAAAATTAAAAGCTGCATTAATTGATGTTTTGGCCACTCTGAGTAAAACAAGATGAAAGCACAACATCCTCAATAGATACAGCCCTCATCGGGAGGGAAATTATGCAGGAATGAGCTTCTATCACCCCCCCCCCATTTAAAAAAATAAAAAAAATAAAAATTATTTATTGCATTTCATCCAATCTCCCACCACTGTTCGGGATTCAGATACATTGCGACAGATATTAGGGACACAGCTTCAAGTCTGTATATCTCACCGGGCAAAGATAAACAAGACAGATTGACTGGCTGATTCACTGGCTGATTCACTGGCTGACTGGCAGAAATAGTATCTTGCTGACAGACTGGCTGACTGAATGACTCACCGACTGATTGGCAGAGACAATGTGTAACTGGCTGGCTTGATGCTTGATTGAATGGCTGATTGACAGGCTGGTTGACTGAGTGGCCGGCTCAATGCCTGACAGGCTAAAAAAGATAGGCCGACTCGGCGGCGGCGGCGGCGGTGGCGGGCGGTGAAACTGATCTGTTTGTTGTGTTTACTCTGGGTGTGATGTGTATTCACCCTCATGAGTGTGGTGATTGGACGTTCTCCATGGCAATTGCCCCCCATCTGTATGCGATGGTCTCACAAAGTCTGCCCCAAATACTGGCAAATGAGGCCGGGAGCGCAGATGAGGGGAAACGATTTAAAGAGGCAATCAGCGTGGGAGAGACAGAAGTGATGAAATGGAGTAAACAAGTCCCTTTTTCTTTTTATACACACATACAGACAGCAGGAGACACACACGTACACACACTCAGAACCAAACGCTATTACTCTCAAGAGCAGTAAAGCTGCAATAGTCACAAGAAAATCCATTCTCCAACAGTTCATGAATTTATGAATTTTTCATAACTCATACAACAGCTCAGTTGAAAATTCACTTTTGACTGGCTGGTGATGATAGGATTTCATTTTTTTTATTTTTTATTCTTTCCTCCAAACAGTTGACTTTGAAATAGTGCTGGAATAATATCATTTGCTCAGAATGAATGCACCGGTCATCCTTGTTAGTCGCTGCCGACAGCAGTGTCAACACTCAGGGTTACGCTCAGACGGTCGGACACGCAGAGCGCAGACTAGATCAGCTGGACTGGAGTCAGCTCACCTTTCCAACGAAGCTAAAGTCTGTGATATCATTGATCTTCCCTCTTGTGCTGTCGTTCTCGGACAGCAGGACAGTCGCATTTACCGGCAGGACAACGGCGTGATAATAACAGGTGGCGGCCAGGTAGCTGCAGGCCCCGACAGGCTACTGAGACATAAGTCACATCACAACCAGCAGCTGGACAGAGAAAGGAAGAGATTTTCTTTCTTGGAAAGTAGATATCCTGTTCCACGTCTGCCAAGTTTGATAATTCAAGGACATAAAACATATATATATTTGTGAAAGGGATTTACACACTTTCATGAATACAAACCAAACTTATCAACTCTTCAGAGGTGAACAAAGTACAGATCACATATGACTCCCATACAGGTGAAAGTACTGAAGTACTTGATTTAAAAAGTACTTGTATTCAAAAGGGCATTTTAATTGAATTGAAACGTAGCATCGTCAGGACGCTGACCGGCTCAAACTGAGCTGTTCAAAAATGCAGCAAACACAACAGGACTGACAGTGGAGGATTTGGCTTTGATTGTTTTCTCTGCTGTGATGAACACGGTGTATGTATCATATTCTCTAAAATAAAAGCTTTGTTTCCAAAACAAAATACTCAAAAAACAAACTAGTAAATGTATTTTGTTACCGTCCACCTCTGCTATTTCTAACAGATTTCTATCAATTCAATTAATAAGCAGACTGATGCTACATTATTACTATTATTTTTTAATTAGGAGCTGTTGACTAATGCTGAACATTTCACATGGAGCGAATGAAAATAAATATTGCAAAACTTTAATGTTCTGTTTTTTTTTTTTTGTGCTGCATTTTATTTTGAAAGAGTTGGTGTGACATAATGACAAATGAAATATGTTTATCACAACACCTTTTAAGGTAGTTCTTTTTTTAATCATAGTATTGGTAACTATATTATTTAGCATCCTAATGCGAGTCAGTTCCATAATGTGTCTGGAACTGCTGCACAGTCCTCCATCAAATCCTCCAACAACTTTGCTCACCTTGATATACGGCAGACACATCGTCAGATAAATGCAAGCTCTGCCTGTCCTGATGAGTCGGTCAGACATGTGCCTCAGCTAGGTCTTTATAAATGATCGTTGCTGAGAGAGTAAGGAGCAGGTTTCTATCACCAGCTCTCCTGAGCATCCCTGAACATGCTTTCATTGATCAGGGGCCTGGAGCGCTGCCGAACAAGGTGCCCACTCAGAAGTGCAGTGTGTTTTTTCAGATGTGGCAGAGCTGATGAGGTTGTGTTGGGTGCACGCTGCTACTATTTTATAGTCTGTCTCTGTGCAGACAGACTTGGCCGGGGCTGTGGCGGTTCTGTAGAGATGTATTATGTGTCTTGTAGGTGAGAGTTTGTCAGACGCGGAGGCCTGGCTCCGGTTCACTTTTAGTTTTTGGATGTAGTTTGGCTGTCTTTGTTTGCGCCCTCCAAAATATGAGAATAAATGCTCTGTAATTACAAAGTTAACTGGTTCAGTTTTCAGTTCAAATATTGAAGGAACTGCTTAGAGCTGACTCACTCTGGGTGACCGTGAATGAGAAGGTCACCTTCAGGTTAAGCTGCAGGTATAAACACACAATATAGATACAGTTAGTGATGATGAACCATTTTAACGCCATTTGCAGTCGGATAATGACTTAGAACAATTCCTTCAACCTGAATATCTGTGCCTATACCCTCTGATAGGAGCGTCGCCTTGTTGTCATAGTTACATAAACACATGGCTAAAGTTGTGGAATGGTGATGGATAAAATAAACAATGTGACTCCTTTGTGTAAGTCCTGTGTTTTTTGGACCCGTCCGTCCACCTCATCCCTCCTCCTGTTGTAGACGCTCTTCGTACTGCATCACCTGACTTCCTCCTTTGCTCCCATCATAATTACTGTGGTTGCCTAACAATTAAATGTAACTGTGGGTCATAATAAGCCGCTGGCGCAGACAAACTATGGGCTCACAGTCTCACACAATATGCCCAGCGGTCATCTCTTTGTGGTGATCAAACAATCCCCATGTGAAGATTACATCACTGTCATAATGAAGTACAACAATTAAACACCAAACATTTCCATATTTTATTAGGAGTAACTATAAAGAGCATTACTCTGAGCTGGAGACTACGGTAAAGTTTTAAAGGACCGTGTTTGGGCCCACTTTCTACAAATAACATGGGTGGCTGGACTTATTTACCACTCTTGGCAACCATTAATTTCTCCCTGAGAATCAATAAGCAGAAACTTGTTCACTGTGCACTGTAATGGAATACAAGTCCACTCTCATTTTTGTCAATATCACATGACTAAATGTTGTTGTGTAAGTAGCTGTGGTGCTGTATGGGAACGTATAGGGACCAGCTGTGACCTGGAGCAGTAATTATAAAATGGGAAGAAGGAAACAGTGTGTTGGGTATTTGTTTGGCCCCGCGAAATGTGAAGCGTTTATGATTAGAGACGGCGTTGCGATGGGACCACGCCAGCTACAACACCCGTCCACATGTTGACGTTCCGACCCGTGAGTTTCGGCATTCACTCATTCGTTAGCCACACCGCTTATGGAGCCAATCCCAGCTGACATTATTGGGTGAGGGCGGGGGATACACCCTGGACAAGTCGAGACAAACAACCATTCACACCTACAGGCAATTAAAGTCACCCAGTTAACCTGAACCTGCATGTCTTTGGATCGTGGGAGGCGGGCACAGGGACAGACCTACTTGCTGCGAGGCCACAGAGAGCACTACAGTTCTCGGGCCACACCTGTCGTCCTTCGTTGTGATCTCACCTACACACCTGTACGTTTGCACGGTAGCGACACTCTCGACGTGTCTGCCCTGAGTGTCGGGTGTCACTGGATGAATATGGAAAATCAGCACCATGGGATCAGTAAAAGGAAATGTTATTAAGTTTAGCTAATGAAAGCGTAATGACATCAAACCAAACCACCACTTTTCTGCAACTGGCCTCTTCCCTCGTTCTCATTTGCACAGCAGAGAGAGAGAGCCCTGAATATAAAGGTAATTCCAGCTCTCCGGGAGCCGGCATACATAATGAACGGCTGGTTAACTTGATGTATGCCACTGTAGCGAGCTGCTTTGCATGCAGCCGGTCCTACCTCAGGTCTTGTGCGGGGTCATAATGAAGCAATATTTTTGACAGATTTTGCATGTGTTCAAGCAATGGAGCGTCTGAACTCCTCACACACCTCGGCACAGCCTCCAACACCGTGGCAGCCAATCCCTGCTCGGTAATTCCGCCCGGGTGAGGAAGGGTAGCCTCAGCTCGCCGCTTGCCCTCGCCCTCACCCTCACCACCGAAGACGAGACACTCCTTCAATTATTTATGCCGAGGTGTTTCTTTCATTTCAGTATTCCTGCCCAAATGGCATTTTAAGAGCCATCTTTGTTGAGCCTCAACGTAAAAAGAATGTCTTCAATTATTTATCTCCAAAGGTTTTTGCTCTGCCTGACTGTTTTTTTTTCTTTCCTCTTCCCCTCTCTCTCTCTCTCTCTCTCTCTCTCTCTCCCTCCTGCTTCCACTCCACTGGGCCTTGGCTGGATGCTGTCTTTCTCTCCAAACACTGTATTTCTCCTGGCTACCCAACAGGTAAGTTCGTTTGATCACATCATATTTATAGACTCATGCGACGGGGGGGGGGGGCTCGCCTCGCACCGTGTTATTTAGTGCTGTGGACTGGGAGCTACCTGTCGTTACTGTCGTTACCTGACAGAGGGATAGGTCATGGATCTCTTGTACATCCCGCTGTACAGAAGCTGTGGTCACTGACGTGGAGCAAAAAAATCTTTTGCTTTCTCAGTGTTTATTTTTTACAGCTTTGCCCAAAGTGACTTGAGGGACGCTGCGACGCAGCGAACCTTATTTGGCTGACGAGCGTCTCATCCGGAAGGAGACACACAACCCGAGTATTTTAGCACGGCTATAGTTGCAGACTTAAACACCTAATCCTTTACTCTAAGCTTTAAAAAGAGAAGCTTTTCCACTCAAATCACAAGCACGGAATTGTTTTCGCAATGAAATCAGTTGGGAGAAAAACGGATTGTGGATGGCGGCGACGGCGCCTAAAAGCGTCACCTTAAATGACGAGGGCAGTGTCAGAGTGATCTGGAAGAATGGAAGAAGCGTGACTAATGAGAAATCAAAGTGAGATGCTTCCTATCAAGCTGACGTCAAGCCTTCTGGGGCGCTGGATGTAATCACATCAAAACTGTTAGGAGTCAGAGATTACGTAGAGGGAAGCGGGTAAGAGATAACATTTGAATCAAGTCATATTCTTCACATATATTTCCCTATAGATCATCAGAATGTGCAGCTTCAGTCGTATTTGTCGTCGCCGGATTCCTGGAATTTCTTTGTGTGACGCAAATCTGCACACGTACGTGCATCACAACCTCCTAATACACCTCGTATTTATCCGTCTGCTCCTGTGTGATTTGGAGAGGAAAAAGATGTGAGCTGTCGCCCTTTGACAACAAATCAATGTGGTATGAAGAGAAGAAGAGTTGCAATTTTAAGCACTGTAACAACCGAGGAAGTGATGGCGGTACGATAGACGATCGTAGACCATACAGAGTCAAGGCAGCGTAAAGAGCAGAGCAGAATAATTGCAAACTTCTGGTCAGTGAAAGGTTAAATGTAGAAGAAGATAGAAACAAGTCTGAAACTTCAAAATTAGCTCCTGAGCCAGTTCCTGCTTCCCTTCAAACTCTTCTTTCTGCGGAGGTAGTAGTGTGTGTGTGTGTGTGTGTGTGTGTGTGTGTGTGATGACCCGCTACGCCAGCGCTGCGTGGTTTTCCCCTTGGAGCAGCGTAACGCCTCGGGAGAAGAATGTCTTGTGATGATTGTCTGGCATTACGTAGCACGTGTGGTTTACACCGGCATCTCCTTTCCAACAATCATTCAAACATGGCAGTCGTGCGGAAAAGACGGACAGGGTGACTCTGTTGTTTCGTTGCATGATAAAATCGCTTGTTAATCCCTTATTCATCAAATCTGCCTAATCCCTCTGGTGCAGAGGAAACAGAAACATGAATGAGCAAAAGGGATTTTCGGTAGATTTAGTTCATGGTGCTCCTTAGTCGCTGGGACTATTTGATCAGCGAGAGTCATTAGAAACCGAGGCACAACTATGAGTGACAGCCACTTTGCAGTGAATCACACTTGTGTCTAAGAGTGACGCTCTGTGACATTCAGAGTGCTTATTTTCCACGTAGACGCTGCGGTGTTGGCTGTAAATATACCTTAAAACATATTTTCAAGCACCAGCTAGACCGGGGATTTAAGACAGTCTCTGACATTTTAGCAGAGAGAGAACAGATCAAACAGTCAGAACCAGAGAGGATCAGTGCATTTGTCTGGATGAAAGATGATGTCTCACATTGATCGTCGCTGGAAATCAAACAATGTCAGAGAGCACAGAAGTGATGATAGAGCACAAAATAAGTTTTGCGGGTATAAAGATATATCAAGAGAAGATTTTTGAACACTGTTAGATTTCTGTGACAGCAGTGTAGTATCATATTTTGATGACTGGAAACAGAGCATCAGAAGACGTCAAGTATAAGATACAGAAAGGCTTTATTATTCTGTTGAAGGCACAGGATGAGATAGAAAAAAAAATGTAGGACAGTCAACACTCAACTACAATTTGGATAGATGTGAAGTGCAACTTGACTTTTTGCAGAGTCGGGATGAGTAACACTCTACATGAGCGTGTGTCACTGATGTAAAATCAGACTACAGTGTTTGAGGACAACAGTACCTCACACTGAACTCAAGGGAGCTATGCAAAATATTTTGTGCAGAAAATACATGTGACACTTCAGTTATGCATTCAGCGTTTCGGTTACTGTGCATGTGTCATGTGTCTCTCAGCAGTAACTTAGTTCAGTAACCGAGGTGGAAGCAGCGAGATGCTGTTGTACATGTTGCACGGTGTACGTTGTAAGCGTAAAAGATGCTAACTGCGCTAACTGCTCTGACCCGTCTGCTACTTAGTCTGGTTCTGGTCTCAACAGACTCTTCATCTGAGTCTGGGTCTGACTGAGGCTCCATGTGGCCGAGTCTCTCTGATGTTTCTTCCTCCGACCATCTTGATGCTCTCTGCTCTCTCACCTGTCCACCTGGAGCGAGCAGGTGGTGGGGGATGAGCTTATATTAATCACAGCAGAGGATTTTACAGAGTTTAAAACGTGTGTGGAGAGGATCTGTAACAACCCTTAACCAAGTAGTTGTGGGTGTCTAAACAACCAGGTGCCAGGGAAGAAAACACTCTTACAAGTCATATGGGTTGTTGAAGAACTAGGCATTGACTGTCATTGAAGCACTTGTTAACGACTGCCTATACATCGACGTAATACCTGCAATTCAAACATGAAATACCTGATGCACAGATGCTGCGTCATTGAAGAGCTGTCGCAACTTTATTTTGGAAAACTTTTCTTTAATCATTTTTCTTGAAGGCGCAGATGAAGATGTTTATCTGTTTGAGAACAGAAAAGACTGGCAGCCAAAACGCTGCCGACTTGTTAGGCAGCGCTGTTGAAAGGTGGTGGAGAAGTCAGGTAAACATGCAGACGAGCTAACGGAGCAGCAGCAAAGGAATCAGTTTGTTGTAGCCCCAGAAAGGCGTCATTGAGCTTTGATGAGCTGGAAATTGCTCCCTGCTATGGTAATGCACTGTTTCTGTGCTTTGTTTTGTCAACATCTCAACTGATTCAAATGACTGAATTAGAAACGAGCGCGACGCATGCCAGTTTGCACGTGTGTCCAAACACAAACAGAAGCGCCGCGTTAACAGTCAGACAGTGTTTCTGGTGAAAGTATCTGAAGATATGACAGTTGCATACCTAATCCAAACTCGCTTATACGGTCACACTGTCAGTTTATATTTTTAGAGAATGAACTCAGTTCCACCCAAAGATTTTCTTTGATATTTCTTTACATTCCTAAATCCCTGAAGGGCTCTTGAATGTTAAGCACTAACTTGCCTCTCGATATTAAACTTAAATTGACTCCAGAGTACCTGCATCTCTGTGTGCATGACATTCTTTGACTCCAGAGTATCTGGCAGTTCTTGCTGCTGCATCTCCAAGTGTGTGTGTGTGTTTGTGTGTGTGTTTGTGTGTGTGTGTGTGTGTGTGTGTGTGTGTGTGTGTGTGTGTGTGCACATATTTTTGATTAAGAACACAGCGAAGAGGGGGGTGGGGGGTTGGTGGTGGTGGTGTGTG
>NW_019525503.1:1074420-1075449 GCF_002814215.2 Seriola lalandi dorsalis
AGCAGTTCACCACCACCTCAGTCTGAACAGAACTACAAATATTCATGTTTCTAGCAGGTGATTTCTCTTCATTGACTCTGAACACAATGTTCATACAGTTTATTGTGTGTTGTCAGTTCTAATCTCACTGTCATGTCTCAGTTTAAATGAATCGTCTCTGACAGGCGCTGTGCTGCACCTTCACTCTGCTCAGTGCAGGGAAACCTGTCCTGGTACAATCCATTGGACATAAAGGTGTTGCAAGCCAAGCCTGCTCCTTTAAGAAGGTGGCTTTGTGGGTAATATGTGTGTGTGACGTATACGAAAAACAAAGCGATAGTACGAGAGCTGTCTCTTATACACATCTCATTATCTCCTTCATTTCCAGTTACCTTCCACTGGGGAAGGATCCATTCAAGGACTGTGGGACTGTCTCTTATACACATCAGATGTGTATAAGAGACAGCTGTGAGATTTTATAGCTCTAGAGAGAAAGAACCCCCTTTTACTCAGGTGTAATTGTGTGAACATTTTGTTACCATTATGCAAGGAGGACATGCAGTAGGCTTAAGAGACATTTTATGAACATTATCTCCTTCATTTCCAGTTACCTTCCACTGGGGAAGGATCCATTCAAGGACTGTGGGAAATGTGGGTTGTTGGAAATGTTCAGTGGTAAAATGTTGTTTCCTTCGCTAATGTATGTAACTGTGCTGGAGTGATGTTAAAGGTTTAATCATCATCCAGAGTGGGGGTAGTGTTGCAAGCCAAGCCTGCTCCTTTAAGAAGGTGGCTTTGTGGGTAATATGTGTGTGTGACGTATACGAAAAACAAAGCGATAGTACGAGAGAGTGAGACGCAACCACAGTGAACGGATGTATGCCGACCGAGAAAATACTGTTATTACTGCTAGACAATATAGAGTCCAGTGTATCACTGAAAGGATATGCATAACGCCTACTGTACCGTTGGAATAAAGTGCCCCGTTCTTCAATGCAGAGTTGGTCCGGACTCTTTGTAAAGCTTGTTACCAGCCAACGAGCCAGGCTA